>NC_058407.1:6194568-6406931 GCF_002201575.2 Neomonachus schauinslandi
CCCCCCCCCCCCCCCCCCCCCCCCCCCGTTGCTTGCACACTGACTGGCTGATGCATCCGAAGGTTCTCCTTGGCGGCCCAAGACCCAACCCTTCTCTCAGCCACTCCGACTCCTTCATTCTTCATCCACTCAGTGAATGCTGCTGGGCAGTCACTCTGTGCAGGCCGCATGCTGGGCCCAGGGGTTCCAGACAGGAGCCAGCTCCCCAGTCTGTGTCCCTGACAAGGGGACAGCGAACTCTGGAGGGAACGTCAGGGAAGGCTTCCCCGGGAGGCCGCTGTTTCCAGGGGCCGGCCGTGTGGGGGCCGCACCGGGTGGGGCAGCCGGAGTTGGGCTGCCAAGGCAGAAGCCAAGTGTGCGGAAAGAGGAGGGCAGGGCATCCAGGCCCAGGATGCCCAGGGAGGGGCCTACAAAAAGGGGCTGGCCCTTTATCCTGGGGTGACCGGGGGCCATGGAAGACTTGCAGACAAGTAGGGGGCTGCTGGCTGCCTGGTGGGGTCGGGGGCAGCATGAGCACAGTGAGGAAAGAGAGGAGCCTTAGAAGGGCGGGAAGGGGAGAGAGGAGCAGAGACTGCACCCCGGGGTCCTGTCAGAATGAAGGTCCACGGGCTTTGTGACTGTATCCTGGCTAGAGCTGGGGGTGCTTCCCCCACTCTGACCCCCAGGCAGCCGCCACACCAGCCTGTCCTCGAGGAAACATGCCTCCCATGGTGTCTGGTTGCCATGACAGCCCTCCGCCGACAGGCCCAGATGGGGATGGGGATGGGATTGGGGGTTCCAGAAGGCCTGGCATTCCTGAGGAGGCAGACCCGCTCTGCACATTTAGTCTGTGAGAGGCACCTGTTCCCAGCCCTGTTCACAGATGGGGAACCTGAGGCTCAAGAGAGGTGCCTTTCCCTGCCCAGAATCACATAGCTAGCCGGGACAGAGCAGAGACAGGTCTCCATTCTCCTGCCAGAGGCTTTTAGCTAGAAATTTCCCTGTCTTCCTATAATCCCCAGGGGGAGAGGATAACAGAGGTGCCCAGGCTTCTGCCCAGGATGGGCCCTCAACTGAACTTAATGTCTGCTTTCTCTGGAGGCTGCAGGGCCAGCACAGTGCTCTGGAGAAGGCCTGTCTTTCGAGACGGCTGGAACTGGGCCCCAATTCGGCTGCTGTGTGTAGCTGCGTTCCCCTCTGTAAAATGGGGGATCTGGTCCCCCAGTTGTTTTGAAGATCACACAAGACTTTGCCAGAAAGTGCTTGGCCTGGTCACCAGCATGAGGTGCTGCCCAGTAGGAAGAGTGAGCACCAGCAGGTCTGACTACCTGCTGTGGGGTCTGGGCTCACCCTTAGGCATTTTTGCTCCTGGAATAATCATGTGTGCAGAGTTCCTGGACTTGAAAAGTCATTGTTTCTAGTGATCATTTCAGTGTGCAAACATAGAGCACCTACTGTATTCAGAGGCCAGGGTCTGGTTTCGGGGCCAGGTCTGGTGACCCACAGACCTCCCTTAGTGGGGACCACCTCAGGTTCCCCTCCTTTGCCACCTTCCTGGTGCCAAAGTCACCAGAACATGCAAACAGAATGGGTCTTTGGGGTAGAGGTACCTGGGGTCGGGAGGAAGGCAGCCAAGGGCAAGGAGATGCAGGGCATGCCCACTGGGTGCCCTGCACCCCTCAAGGCCTGGTCCCACAGGGGCCCCCCCCAGGAAAGCCGCTCTGGGGTCCGACCCTGGCAGGCTTGCTGTGGCCCTGTGCTATGCTAGATCCCCTCCCTGGGGCTCTGAGAACTGCCCACAGGGGCGTCTCAGCCTTGCTCCGGACCAAACACCTGGGGTTTGTTGTTGGGGAACATTCTGTGGGAACACCACTTTAGGACTTTTCTGCAGGTGTGAGGTCTAGCTCGTTTGGTTTGAGGGGAAAAAAAGTGAAGTGCCATCCGGGATTTGGAGTTGCTGGGATGCGCCAGAGTCCCCTCCATGGGGCTCAGCACAAAGGCGGCCGGTGGACCTTGCTTGTTGGGCAGTGCCATTTATTCAGGACAGGGGGCCCGGGCCCTCACACTCGGGACAGGCTCAGCGAGGGTGGGAGTCCGAGTCAGCAGCTCTGCTGAGATGCGCCCGGTGGCCGACTCCAAGAAGTCCTTTCTGGTTTCCTTCACTTCCTTTCACCCCCTCCAAATCAGGGTGAGAACCCTGTTCTGAAAGCTCTGCTAGTACGTGCTGGGTCGTGTCAGCATGGGGAGCCTTGGGCTCAGGGCCCAAGAGGAACTGTGGAGTCAGAAGAGACATCTCAGGGACAAAGTCTCTGACAACACAGTCCAGGCTGGCCTGGAGCCCAGAGAGCAAAACCCAGATAAGCAGGGCAAGGGGGGGGCAGGCAGGAGGGAACTCACAGGAGTCAGGGGGACGTTTGTGATGCATCAGCCAACAGGCGGTGCTGCTGCGAGGGAGAAAGCGGCCCGGTCGCTAGAGGTATGCGCAGCTGGCCAGGCTGCTTGGGAGGGGTCATTCATTGCATGGGGTTAGGCCAGGTGACCTTCAGGGTCCAGCCACAGCTCGTCCATTGGATGCTGAGTGAAGAAACTGCTCAAACCAACAGGTCGAATTAGAGGGGGAAGCCAGCCAGCCCAGGAACACCCTTACCTTTCTAAGCCTCCCATCAGTAAAACAGGGGCATTAAACCTACAGATTGTTGACCGACACTCACTCAGCACCAGCACCCCAGGAGCATTAGTTCATCAGCTCCTCATGCTGTTCTTCCAAGGCGGGGGAGCCAAGGCTCCAGGGGCCCAGGAGCTCGCCCCAGGTCGCAGCCGTGGGGAAGCAGCCAGCCCGCTCCAGGCCGCACTGCCTCCCCGAGTGTCATCCTGTCCCGTCCCCCGTCCCCGTGGTCTCGCCCCGCACAGCAGCCATCGCTTCCCTCCCTTCTTTGCCACGAATGCCCGCCGGGCTCGCCAACTCGGGGAGGCGGCGTAACTCAGCCTCCGGCCCCCCGCCGCTGGGAGCCAGGCCCCTGGGCCGCCTGCTCCGATGGGGATGGGGGGACCGGAGCCCGCGGCGGGCAGCGGGCGCAGGGACAGGCGGGGGCGGGCCTCCCCCCACCTGGCAGCCCGGCCCACTCGCCCCGCCCCGCCCTGCCCCGTCCGCTGGGCGCCCCGCAGACATCAACGAGTGCCTGGCCAACAACGGGGGCTGCGACCACTTCTGCCGCAACACCGTGGGCAGCTTCGAGTGCGGCTGCCGGAAGGGCTACAAGCTGCTGACCGACGAGCGGACGTGCCAAGGTGAGCCCCCGTGCGCCCCCGGCGGCCTCGCCCCGCCCTTCCCGGGCCTGCGCGGGCTCCGGGGGGGGGGGCGGGAGGGGGGCTAGGGCCAGGGTGTGTCGGCCCCCGCTGGCCGGTCCGAGTGTGCACCTGCCCTCCCCGCCTTCTCTGTCCTTCATGACTCTAGGTCCAACCGTCCCTTTTATGGATGGGAAACTGAGGCCCGGAGGCGCATCAGCATGTGGCGGGGGGGGGGGGGGGGCCGGGGGGGGGGTTCCCCCAGTGAGCCGGGGGCGGGCCCCGTCAGCTCCAGCACCCTGTCCTCCCGGTGGCCCCCGGGCCTCCTTCCGAGGCTTCGGAGGTGCGCTACCGCCGCCTGGTGGAAGACGTGGCACATTGCAGTCGCTTTCCTGCAATGCTTCCTTAGGGTTCCTGGGCGCCTGCGAGGAGCCACCAGGGTGATGTGAGGTCTGGGCAGAAGCCAGGAATCACAGTCCAGCACAAGTCCAGGAGACATCCGGGATGCAGTGAGAGCCCAGAGGATGGGCAGTGGAAAGACTGGTCAGGGAAGGCTTCCTGGGGAAGGGGTCACTGGGAAATAGGCATTTTCCCGGAGGAGTGGCAGACTGCACATGGCTCAGTGGGCCTATCAGTGCAGCTTAGGGCTGGCCCTGGGGCAGCACGAGGCCCTCGGGGGCACGGGATGTGCTCTCCCAAGGACACAGAGGAAGGCAAGAGCAGGAGGCTGGTAAGGGAGGGTCTAGGGCCAGCCTGTCCTGAGCCCATCCTATGACCCGAGCCAGTCCCCTCCCCTCCCTGGCTCAGCCTCTTCATTCCTTGAGGGTCTCCTGGCTCTGTCTTCCCCTTAGGGCGTGAGGGCCCATTGGGAGCACTTCACCTGTCCAGACTCCACTACACTTTGACTTAATTTCTCCATCTGCCTTGCCAAGTTCTGTGGAGGGCTAAGGGAGGGCCCTTGACTTTGTACTCCCAGCTGCCCCGTGAGACACCCACCACTGAGGAGGAGGCCATGATGTTTTTGCTCCTGGGCTCCAGCCAGTCTTCTCCACTCTCTACCAGGCTCGTCTCTCTGAGGCCCCAGGGCTCTGACCATGTCCCAGCCCTGCTCCAGCACCACCCTGGGCTCTAATTTCCTTTGCCTGGCACTCAGGCCCTTGGGATGGGGACCTCAGCCACCTCCCCAACCCCCCTGAGCTCCACACAGTC
This sequence comes from Neomonachus schauinslandi, assembly GCF_002201575.2. Classification (NCBI taxonomy): domain Eukaryota; kingdom Metazoa; phylum Chordata; class Mammalia; order Carnivora; family Phocidae; genus Neomonachus; species Neomonachus schauinslandi. The sequence goes on from NC_058407.1 coordinate 6,199,042, forward strand.
CCCTGGAGGCCCCGTGCTGCCCCCTCCCGACCTTTGCTCATAGTGCCCTTCCCCCACTTCCATTCCTTCCTTCCAAGCTACTCCCACCCTTCAAGGTCTAGTCCAGGTGCCACAAGTACCAGGCGATCTTCCCAGATTCCCCTGCTGGGAGGGATCACATCCTCCTTTGAGCACCCACAGTGTGATTCCTTCCTTGTGCTAGAATTATTACAAACACACGTATATCATCAACACGTGTAGTCACATGAGCTAATATATTCAAAGAATGACCTCCAGCTACAGTGCCCATGGAAAGGTGGGCCAGTGGCTGTTTTGCCCTCAGGAGCCCCCATCAGCTGTCCTATGAGAGCCATTTTCCTCAGAATTTATGGCCAGGACAGACTTGTCTTCTATGAGCATGCGATTCATTTCCTCCTTCCCAGTAACACGCACCCTGTGACCCTTTTTCCTTTTTACCTTGGCTGCCAGGAAGCTCAGAATCAAATTTCACATACTGTCAAGGTTTTCTTGTTATCCCTTATGGGTAGCGTATCCCCCCACCCATACCCCTTTCTCTTTGGGCTGTTTTCCTTGTTTTCTCAAGAGATCTCTTGGCGTGATAGGAAAACACACTGTGGTCGGCATCCAGAAGGCCTGGTTTCGTGTTCCAGTTCATTTGTCTCCTCAGGCAAGCCCCCATCAATTTGCTGTAGATGCAGATTAAACATTCATCCTGATCACACCTGAATGTGAGATATTAAAATGGCAGACATAATACCTGGTATCCAAAGTACTTACACCCTCCCCACCTCCAGAAAAGATGGGAAATGGCTTCTAACCCAGAAACATAAGGTTAACGGAGACAAACTGGAAAATCAGGCTGTGACCAGAAGCTGACATTCACTGTGGATCAGCCGTGACCTAAGCCTCGGGGGCCCAGGGACTGTCTGCGTGCAGATGCGCGTTGAGCGACTGAGTGCCAGGCCATGCCCACCCAGCGCCCTGAAACTCCTCCCTACACTGTCTCCCTGTGGCCACACAGACATCGACGAGTGCTCCTTCGAGCGGACCTGTGACCACATCTGCATCAACTCCCCGGGCAGCTTCCAGTGCCAGTGTTACCGTGGCTACACACTCTATGGGACAACCCACTGCGGAGGTCTGCAGCCCGCCCGCCAGGGCCACCTTCCCCCTGAGGCACGCGCCTGGCCGCATGGCCACCTCTGCTGCACCCCACACCCTGACCCCGACCTTGACTCCAGAGGGCCCGGAAGGGACCTAAGCAAGGCCAGGTTCTGGTGGGCAGAGGGGCTCAGCCAGGAGCAAGGTGGGAAGATGGGGGCAGGGAGCAGCAAGTATCAGCTAGGTGGCCGGCCTCAGGCCAGGCTGTGGGCATAGGCCCCAGAAATGGCAGCTACAAGGGAACCTCGGTCCAGAACGGAGGATGGCCACTACACAGAATCCCACAGACAATTCGTCCCAGTGGGAGAAGGTGAAAACAGAAGGGCAGGGTATGGAGACGGGGCGGGGGGGGGTCCTAAAGGAGGAGCATCTGGGTCAAGATGAGGGAAAGCATGCCAGAAGGATCAGCATATGCAAAGGCACTGAGGTAGCACAGAGGGACCCAGAAGCAGCTGGTAGAGCCCCGTGAGGGAAGGAAAATGTGGTGCACGATGCTGATAGGGAGGAAGCAGAGCTTTGTGAGGCCTGCAGGTGATTTGGGTTTTCTTCCTCGTGCGATGAGAGACTATTGGAGGGTTTAAGTAGGGGTGTGACGTGGGCATGTTCAGGTAATGAGATCACTCTAGCTGCCACATGTTCAGGAGAGCAGAACCCAGGGCACCAGCAGGGAGAGGGTTCCAGGCATGAGAGCCAGAGCCACTGAGCTCGGGCAGGGTGGGAGGTGTGCAGAGAAGGGAAGGTTCTAGAAGTATTCAGCTACAGATGATGGGACTTGGAGATGTGCAGGCATGGCAGGTGGAGGTGGGGGAGCCAAGAATGGCCCCGAGGTCCTAGGGTCTCCTCACTTCCTGAGACCACACTCCCTCTGCTGGGCCGCTGTGCAGGTCGGATGTGGTCAGGCGTGAAGTGATGAGGCACAACTGGTGGGGCGGGGGGGAAGGGGCCCCTGGGGTGGGCTACAGATTCTTCTGGAGGGACCTCCAAAAACCTGGGCACTGGCTCCCCTGGGCCTGCTGCTCCCTGACTGCAGGCCGCCCAGATGCTCAGAGCCAGGCACCTCAGCATGAGTGTGGCCCAGCCCCCTCCCCATCTCCAGCGGGCCCTCTGGTTCCTTGGTGGCCAGGGCAGGAAGGGTTGGAAGTGGCTTCTTTCACCCTGGGGCCCGTTGCACAGAGGGAAACAGCCTGTCCAAAGCCCCAGCAAGAGAGACCTCACAGCCCCTGCCTCACGAGACCTGCTTGGCACTTGAATTTTGTGCCACCTTCTGCCCTCCCCCCCGCCGTCTGGGTGCAGCTGCTGGAGGTCGGCAAACAGCTGGGGTTGGTGTCTGTGTCCCTCAGCCTCGTGTGTGTGCACTCCTGTGTGTGACGCGTGCGGCTGCCTGTCTGCATTTGATGCGTGGCCGGCTGCCGGCAGGGTCAGGGGACTCTCGGCCCTCTGGTCCTGGGTGGCCCTGCCCTGCCAGCCAGCCTCCCGTCCTGATGCCCTTCCTCCCACATGTGCTTCCAGATGTGGACGAGTGCAGCATGGACAACGGGAGCTGTGACCAGGGCTGCGTCAACACCAAGGGCAGCTACGAATGCGTCTGCCCCCCGGGGAGGCGGCTCCACTGGAACCGGAAGGACTGTGTGGGTGAGTGCCCTGGGGTGGGCCACTGCTGGGACCCCCGAAGAAGGGCCTGGGCGCTGGCTTCCCCCTCTTCTGCCAGGTGCCTGGGTGGGAAGGGCAGTGACCTCTCAGGGTGGGGTGAGCATGGGGTAAACAACACAGGGCCTACCTCACCTGGGAGGGGGGTTCTCGGCAGGGAATCTCTGCTGCTGGGATGGGGCTAATGAGAAGGAGGACTTGCAGAAGAAGAGGGGATGTAGGTGGGAGAGCATGCTGGGTGCCAGCCAGAGGCACAGAAATGGACCTACAGGGGGAGGGGGACACAGAGGTGAAGATCTGGGGGTCAGTGTGTGCAGCTAGGGCTGTGGGCTCAGGAGGAGCTAGAAGCTCGGAGGGCACAGAGGTTTCCACGCCCCCATCTCCCCCTGGTCCTGCCCAGGAAGCTGGGGGAGGGGAGAGGTGGCTACTCGGGCTGCAGCAGCATCAGAGTCTGGAGGGGAGCCCCTGGGTCTCCGCAGCCCCGCCACCTGCCCAGGCCACTGGCCCCACAAGGTCCAGCACGGGAAGAGGAGGGGGCCTCCCAGCAAGCGCAGCGTTCCTGCATCCTCTGCTGGTGGGCTCCGGAGACTTGGGGCAGCTCCAGGCCAAGTTCTGGACAGTCCCCCACATTCATTGGTTCTACAAACACATGGTCACCCACTACATGCCAGGCTTGCTGTGGATGCTGGGGCCACGGCCCTGAAATGGCTCTTAGATCTTTGCCCTGCCATGCCCTAACATCCCCAGGGCAGCCAGAGCCAGCCTTTGATTTTATTTTTTAAACTTGTTTTTTTCTCCACGCCTGCGTGGAGCCCAACACAGAGCTTGAACTCACGACTCTGAGATCAAGACCTGAGCTGAGATCAAGAGTCAGACGTTTAACCGACTGAGCCACCTAGGCACCCCCAGAGCTGGCCTTTTGAATCTGACTCAGAATGTGTCCCTCTCTGCTCAGAGCTCTCACGACTCCTCTTCATGTGGAAGCAAAGCCAGAGTTCTTAGAATGGCCCAAAGGCTACTGGACCTTGGCCTAATGGCCTTCTGCCCTCACCCTCATCCATCCCATGCTAGCCTCAGTGACCTCGAGGTTGCTGCCCACCCCCAACTGACATGGCCATGCCAGGGCTCCCCGCTTGGCCTGGAGGACTCTTCACCCCTGTCACTGTCGACTCTGGGAGGCCTTCCTTGCACCCCACCCACTACCCCCCACCTTCTCGTTTTCTTTTCTCCCATTGTACTTCCCACGGCTAGATAGATATATATATATATAATATACATTAGATATATATATATACTCTACACAGTGGAGTACATACCTTTGTCTGTTTCATTCACTGCTATATCCCCAGCACCTAGAACAGAGCCTGGCAAGTGTAGGCACTCAGTAAATATTTGTTGAATGAATGAGTGAGAGTATTGAAGAATGGATGCCATCACTTAGCATCTGATATCAAAAAGCTGTTGTTCAGGCAGTCCTGGTGAGCAAAGCCAACCGCTGGTCTCGTCCGGAGTTGCAGGGAGGAGGCTGTCTGGGGCTGTGCTGGAGAGGAAGCATGAAATGGTGTGCATTCCGGGAGCCTGGCTTGTGCTGGGAACTAAGACCGGATGGGTCGACTCCAGCCTATGAATCTGCCACCAGTTTGCTGACTTTCCGAGCCTGGAAAGTAATGGTTGGACTGGCCTTCAGAGGCATGTCTGCTGATTGATGAGGGTCGTGCTAGGTCTGGTGTTGACTTGTTACCAAAGCTATCGGGCCAGCAGGCTTTCTCTAGGTATATGGGGAAGGAGCGCTTTTTATCCTCAGCACACTATCGGCCAGAGCTGCAGGAGCGGCCACTGGGGCTTGTCTGGGTCCTCACGGCCACCGACCCTGCTCCAAGAGTCACTGGCGGAGGTCTGATTGTCAGTCAGTATGACTTTATCCCACTCCTCCTAAGTCACCTGCTAGGACCGTGGTGACTATATAGAAGCAGTTAGCATTCTGGACACTAGCCTTGGGAAGACTGAGACGAACAAGCATAGCTGAAAGTGTTCTTAGAAGGTTCTGGAAGGCCCTCCAGACCCGTGACCCAAGAGTTCCCAGGACTGACCACAGCAGGTCCAAAGTGAAGGGCTGGCAGCGACGACCCCCCTGACTGGTCAAAAGAAAATCCGAGTTATCACTGTGACCCTGGTGCTTGCCCTAGGAAGTCAGCCTGGTTCGGCATGCCCTCCACACCACGCCATGGGCTGTCTCATTTACTACAGCGCCCAAGGCGAGGGGCACATTTTTGATGACCACTTGGAGCTGCCCGGTTCCTGTGGATGGGACTGACAGCCTCCACGGTCTGCTTCACCAGGTGTCGTTTGTGTCCCTCAGAAGGGAATTCTGTCCTCAGATGGCTTGCAGACGGCATCGTTCACTGAGGGGTTGGGGGAGCCATGTACTTGGAACAGTCTGATACCCCCCCAGAACCATGGGTGGTCAGCTGTGGTCCCGGGGGGCATTGAGGAGCCAGACCCCATGTGACAGATGGCATCCACCTCAGTGGAGCTGTAGGGATATCGTCTGGGGTGTCGCTGTGAGAACTAGTCAGCTACGTGGCAAGATAGCTGAATCCACCTTTCCCAGCATGTGGCATTCTCCTCTTCTATGTATTGCCCACAGAGAATGTCGTAATTAATAAGGTTTGTGTAACGTACTTTATACCAGCTTTCAATACCGATTTCCCTAGCAATAGCTTGGGGGACTGATTTAAAGAATTAGGATGGTGGCTATCGCTAGCAAGGCTTAGATCCAGGCCAGTTATTATTGGTGAGGGAAGCATAATAGAGCAGATCCGCGGTGTATAATCCTAAACGTGTAAGGTGGGAGAGCATGATCCGAAGAACCAAGAACAAAGGTCTGCGAAGGAGCACGTGCAAGTCAGTGGTTGCAAACATCAAGGCGAATTTATTCCAGTGGCCGTGGGTGAGAGCCGTCCCTATGTATCATCTTCTGCCTGTCCTGAGAATCTTGGGAAATCGTTGGTTTGTGTGCATTGACCACTTCTGGGGGTTCTCTTGAGAACTCCAGTTCAAGATCTGTAAGTTGTGACTTCGTAGTAAGTTCTGAAAAATCCACTTCTGTGTTCCCAAAAGATAACGGAGTAAAAAGACAGTGAAACTTCTGAGTGATTTATGAATAACCCTCCCAGTAAAAGGTGTCTGCGTATTACTAAATAAATAAGTTGGACTATCCCAAATAAGGAACACAGGATCTAGTAATATTTTAGCTCCTACGAATGCTCCATTTTTCTCAACAAGCGACTGCTTTAATTCATCCAGAAAGTAAATATGCTATTATAAGCACACAACTATAATCCGTCAAATCCATTTGGAGATGCTCAAGGGGTCCTTTAGGGTTTGTTCTGGTTTTTACTCTTTACCCAGAATTCTGCTGACTGCAGGTGAGCCTTGAACTGCTCATCTCCTCTGCTGGCCTGGGAGAGTTTCTCACCTTCTCGTCTACCACCACAGCCGGTTTGTCCCCCCTGGGATGAGCTGTCTTAAAGGAAACATGAGCACATGCCCAAGTGAGGTGGTCTGGTGGGTCCCGGGGGCCATCCTGGTTTCACTGGGATACCATCCTCAGGGGACTTGCAACGTGATTGTTCCACTTGGCTCCTTCTCAGAGTAGGAAGGCAAACACAGTGTGTCTGCAATGGAATCCCCATGCCTCTTCCACGGACCCGTGGCTCTGTGCTGTCTGTCGGAAGTCCTTCCCTGGGGATCACGGTCAGAGCTTCCCATTTAGCGTGATGACCCAGGAAGCATTGCCTCTGACTTCCATCCCTCGGACCGTGGGCCTCTGTGTCTCAGTTACGGGCAGTAAACCCCTCTGTTTCCAGAGCATCGCTAAGTTGAACACCACAGCTGTCAGTATACAGAGCTACCCTTGATCTTCAGCAACGGCACGTGCCCTGGAGATGGCCCCAGGTTCGGCCACTAGAGCCAGCATGAGTCCCTTAGGACATTACTCCAGCCTGGATAGTTCTTGTAAATCCAACCTAGTGTCATCTCTGCTCCTTTTGTTTTTTGTTTTTATTAACAGCTTCATTGAGATATAATTGCCATGCCATACAAGTCCCCCATTTAGCGTGCAGTTCAATGCTGTTTAGTATAATCACAGAATTGTACAACCACAATGCATTTTAGAGCAGTTTCATTACCCCAGAAAGAAACCCTATGCCCATAGCAGTCATTCCTCATTTTCCCTCAACCCCCAGCCCTAGGCAACCACCATCTACTCTTGTCTCCGTGGATTCGCCTGTTCCGGACAATTGGCATAAGTGGAATCATATAACATGGGGCCTTATTATTCCATTTAGTGTAATATTTTCAAGGTTCACCCAAGTCATAGTGCATGTCACTGCTTCATTCCTCTTGACAGCCAAATTATATCCCGCTGTCTGCTTAGCCCACAGCTTGTTTATCCACTCATCGGTGGATGGACATGTGGGTTGTTTCCAGTTTGGGGCATGTCATGAAGAACGCTGCTGTGTCAACATATGTTTTCAGTTTCCTCGGGTGTATGCCCAGGGGTGGAATTGCTGGGTCATGCGCCTATGCTGGGTTTAACTTTTGAGGAACCGCTAGCCTGTTTTCCAAAGAAGCTGCGCCATTTGAGGTCCCACCAGAAGTGTGTGAGGTTCCAATTTCAGCACGTCCTCAGCCACCCTTGCTGTTTCCTGACTTTTTGATTATGGCCATCATGAGGGGGGAGGGGTGAAATGGTTTCTCATTGTGGTTTTGATTTGTATTTCCCTGACGGCCAATAGGTGTTGAGTACCTTTCCATGTGCTTATTGAGTATTTGTAGATGTTCTTTCAAGAAATGTCTATTCAGATCCTTTGCCCATTTTTCAAATTGTATTATCTGTCTTTATTATTCGGTTATAAGAGTTCTTCATATACTCTAGATACGAGTTTCTTACCAGATATATGATTTGCAAGGGATTTTCCCCATTCTGTGAGCTGTCTTTTCATTTTCTTGATGGTATCTTTTGAAGCCTAAAGGTTTTTAATTCTCACAAAGTCCAATTTATCTATTTTATTTCTTTGGCTGCTTGTGGTTTGGGTGTCATTTTTAAGAAACCACTGCCTAATACAGGGTCCCAAAGATTTACAGCTGTTTTCTTCTAAGAACTTTATAGCTTTAGCTCTTATACTTAATTTGTATATGGTGTGAGACAGGGGTCCACCTTCATTCTTTTGCCTGTGGAAAGCCCATTGTCACAGTGCCATTTGTTGAAAAGACCATTCTTTTTTTTTTTTTTTTAAGATTTTATTTATTTATTTGACAGAGAGAGACACAGCGAGAGAGGGAACACAAGTAGGGGGAGCGGGAGAGGGAGAAGCAGGCTTCCCACTGAGCAGGGAGCCCGATGTGGGGCTCGATCCCAGGACCCTGGGATCATGACCTGAGCCAAAGGCAGATGCTTAACAAATGAGCCACCCAGGTGCCCCGAAAAGACCATTCTTTTTCCCCGGTGAATTATCCTGCCATCTTCTTGAAATCAATTGGCCATAAATGTGTGGGTTTATTTCTGGGCTCTCTTTTCCATTGATCCATTTGTCTTGATGCCCGTATCCCACTGTCTTGATTAATGTAGCTTTATAGTAAGTTTTTAAATCATGAAATGAGAGTCTTCCAACTTGGTTCTTTGTGTTCAAGCTTGATCTGGCTATTCTTGAACTTACTTTGAGTTTCCATATGAATTTTTAAAGTCTCTTCGTTATTAAGATACATGCCATCAACCAACAGTACTGAGTCAGGACTTGGTATGGAATGTCCAAAAGATCTGTTTTGTATATGAGCACGTCTGAAGTACAGACACACAGAGATGAATTTCTCCGTCAGGAAGAGATAGGAGATGCTTGGCGGCAATATGAGAAAGATAAAGGAGCCAAATACCATAATTCGTTCAATGACAAGCAGAGAAAATACTGGGTGTTTTCAGTTCTCAGTGGGGGTCATCCTGCATGTGGTACCCTCAGATTAAAGGGGATTTTAGGACGAGATCTGAAGATGCTCCAACACGTTAGCCAAGGCGTTGCCCTGAGGCAGGGAGGTCGAGCCTTGGTCATGGATGTTTGCTGTGTTGCTGAGCTTGTATCCTGAGAGCATGGCCTATCTTTGCATGTTCGTACCAAAAAAAAAAAAAATTATGGCAGTCTGGACTCTTCCTGGGCTCTGTTCCATTTGTTCTGCTGATGTGGAAGCTTTGCCCCAGGGATCCTGTTTTTGAATCATACGTAATATGTATATGAAGGCTCCTATCAGCTATAAATTGAATCATGTGTAAGAGAATTTTCTGGGACTTCTAAAAATAACCTCACAGATATATTTTAGGTGTATTTATTTGGAGACATATTTTAGCTGGCAGTTCCATTTGTAGAGGAGATTCTGCCCCATGGCATGGGTAGGGGCTTTGACCCACAGAACGGAGGGTTGTCTTCTGATAACAGCTCCCAAGGAGCAGTTACAGGTTGGAACTTGGGAAAGGACCAAGGCTTGTTAGAGTGTCCACTGCCTCAGTGCTTTAAGTAAACCAGAGCAAATCAAGGTCATGGCCTCCCAGCCTTCTGCAACTTCGTGTCTGCGTCCAGAGCCGCCTCTTACTATCTTCATTCATATTCCCCACAACCAGGCATTCTTACTTTAAGGCAAACAGAATTTTTTTTTTTCACTTATCGCCAGTTTGCCTTCCCTCTTGCTTCTTAGGTGACTTTAAACTTTTCTCTGGGCTTTGGTGTTCGGCGGTGATGGAATCAATGGGTGTATGTGGTGGGGTCAGAGATTTTGCCTACATGCAGCTCGTAAGCCAGCCTGCTGCTGTTTCCCGGGTGCCCCGGACGTCCTGGAACCCTGGGGCCAGAGGCGAAGGACTTCAGTACTCAGCAGAGCAACCAGCATAAAGAGCACATTTGTGTGGGTTCCCCTGCCCCACCCCCAAGTCCCATCTGCCCCCTCGATGCCATACAGATGGAGAACTTGCATCACAGCCGAGGGACACCCAGCCTGGGAAACTCACCACTTTTATGGTGAACAGAGCCGGGCTGCTCCTTATCTAGGAGGAGATGTTCCCTCATCCCTCGAAGCTGCTCGAGGCAAACATAAGCCTGAGAAATGGTCTGGGGAAGGGGCTGTCAGTGCTTTGCGTCCTCAGGGTCCCAGTGAGAGCCCCCAGCGAGAGCCCCCACACTCTGGGCTGGGATGGTTGCCTCTCCCAACCATCCCAGCCCCCATCGGTACCAGAAAGCAGTGTTGCTGTCCACCAGTAATCACTGATAATTCCCTTTAGGAATTTGGAGAAAGTCCAAGGAAGTATCGGGGGCTTAGGTCTCCCTTGGAAGTTTGTAGATGATTGTCCTTCTGCTTCTCAACCAGCGGGAACATTGGTTCTTCCAGTGGCCCTTCTATCCTGCATTATCTGCAGGTGGTTTTGCTTGAAGATTCCTGATTCTTTGGGAACAGAGGACTTTCAGTCTTGTATTTACTTGGGGGCCAGCTGTTTTATCTGGAGGGCCGTGAGTTTGTTTTTATTTCTAGATTATTTACTTGCTAAGACTCCTTGAAAATGTTGAGCCACATGTTGAAGATCACCCCCACTGGCCATTTCCCACTTCCATTTATTTTTCTGGCTGAGTCTCCTACTTCAGCCTGCTCGCCCGAGCAACTGGACCATCGACAACAGCCTCTGTGGGGCACTTCCAGGGGCGTGCCCATTTCAGCCAGTTGTCACTGACCAGCCAGACGGGGATAAAACCAGTTCTGAGTTTACCGTGGCTATAGGCCTGTCAGTCCTTTTAATCAAAAGATTAAAAAACGCCTGAGAGGGACACCTGAGTGGCTCAGTCGATTAAGTGTCTGCCTTCGGCTCAGGTCACGATCCCAGGGTCCTGGGATCAAGTCCCGCATCAGGCTCCCTGCTGAGCAGGGAGCCTGCTTCTCCCTCTGCCTGCCGCTCTCCCTGCTTGTGCTCTCTCTCTCTCTCTCTCTGACAAATAAATAAATAAAATCTTTAAAATAAAATTAAAAATACATAAATAAAAAACACCCACAAAACTCTGAAGAGCTTAGTTTGGGACATCTCCGGACACCTAATGGATTTGTCCAGCAGCTGCCCCAGAGAGGGGCTCCCAGTGACCCTCACATGCTTAGAAGTCAGTCACTGCCAAGAAGCCCATGTCACTTCCACCTGCTCCCTTACCCAGAGGGGCATGGACACCTGCTCTGGAGAATCCAGCCCTGCCCTCTGGTCTGGGCCTGTGATATGAGGCTTCTCACAGATAGCCTGGACTGGTCAGAGGGAGGAGCGAGCCAGCTCTCTGGGCCCGGCATCCCCACACATCCAAGTACATGTGGACCCCACCGTCTCCCAGCCCCTTCCCACCAGGGTCTGGCCACGGGATGGGGATGTGGCAGGAGTCCCCGATGGTCCATGCTCAGGGGTAGGGCCTCCAGAAGCCTCCACCCTGTCTCCCTCCAGCCCTCTCTTATGTCTTCCCCCTCCTCAGAGACAGGCAAGTGCCTTTCTCGGGCCAAGGCCTCCCCCTGGGCCCAGCTGTCCTGCAGCAAGGTGGGCGGTGTGGAGAGCTGCTCCCTTTCCTGCCCAGCCCACTCACTCTTCGTGCCAGGTAACCTGAGGCCGTCCCCGGGAAGGGATGAGGGAGTGGGGTGGGGGGCTTCCTTCCCTGGGGTCCAGCCCCTGCTCCCTGCTGTTCTCCAGGAAAGAGCCCAATCTAGGAATGAGGCCCCCTGGCCCTGATCACTGAGAGATCCTGGCTCACTGTCTGGTTCCCTACGGGCCACAGCATCCCTCTCCACAAGTGCAGTGGGCCCGTTCCGTCCCAGCTGCTTACCCACAGCAGCCCTTCTGAGGCCTCCATCTCACCCTTGGCCTCTCTGCAGACTCAGAAAACAGCTACAGCCTGAGCTGCGGCATCCCGGGTCTCCAGGGCAAGATGCCGCCGAAGCATAACAACACCAGCTCCAGCACTGGGCCCAGCTGCTCAGGTAGCCCCCGGCCTGTCCGTGCTGCCCGCGCCCGGTGACCCCTGGACGTTGCGTCCAGCCCTAGCCTGGGACGGGAGGGAGGGCCACTACCTGGGGAAGAGCTTCCTGGCCTGGGGGCCGGCCCAGCATGGTCCAGGTGCTGGCGAGCTGACAGCAGGACTGGGACCTCTGGGCCACACTCCGGTGCTGCAGTGACTCTGACCTGCTAGGACTCTTCGGGTCTCAGACTCCGTTCCAGGGAAGTGAGTCACCTCGGCTGTGACCACGAGGTCGCCGAAGTCCTGTACCCTGCGGGACCCACAGCGCAGCCAACTCCCCTGCCTGCAGGCGGGTCTTCAGCCGCTTTTCCTATTCAGGAAGTTGAATTCAATGCCAGGGGGACATCTGTGCGCATTTAATGCATACAGGATGTGATGCTGACTATCTGTGATTGTCGTTCTTTATCCAAGCCGCTGGAATTTGCTCTTGGAAGGAATCAGCAGCTCAGGGCATGTGTCTTATTTCAAAGCCCCTTCCCTTCCTTGCTTCCCTCTCTCTTCTGTTCTGCCGCCTTTCCTAACAGCATGAGCCACGTGAACTGGGCGGTGGGGGAGGAGGTGGGAGGCCTGCCGTTCCTCCTCCACAGAAGACCCCCGACCGTGAGGCCCCCGGCTTGAGCGTGGCCCCACCATCCATGCTCCCACCTTTTCCAGGCCGTGCAGGGAGAGGAGTGAGGCAGTGGGGTTCCCCCAGCCCCAGCCCCCAGTGGATTGGTCCTGCTGGCCGCCCCCTCACACTCAGGCACTCCCTCTGTGGCCCTCCGGCCCCACCGCCTCCCTGCCCACGAGAGAGGCTGCCACCTGGGGGGATCTGGGCTTTCCCCAGGTGCGCCTGCCCCCGTCAGGCAGAAGGCCCGCTTCAAGATCCGAGACGCCAAGTGCCACCTCCGGCCCCACAGCCAGGAGCCAGCAAAGGAGGCCCTGAGGCAGCTGCTGCTGGGTGAGTGGGCTGCCATGGTGCCAACCCACACAAGGGGAGGGGGGGGTCCCCGCGCCTGAGAGCTGGGAGCCCAGGGTCCAGCGGGGCTGGGTTTCCAAGGGCGGGGGTCCTCTCTTCGTCCTCACCATCATGGTCCCGGAGCCCCAGGAGCCAGGCCTAGAGCCCTGTAGACGGTGGTGGTGTCCCTTGGGAAGAAGGCCAGCACTGGAGTGGAAAATCTGGGCCCCCCCAGCCTCCCTGGGGCCCATCGTCCCTGCCTCACCCGGGGTTAGATGAGCTCCCCCGGGGCAGGGGGTGTGTGTGCAGCCTGACTGTGTCCAGAACGCCTCCCAGGGCTCCCTCAGTGGCTCATTCTTGAATGAGGGAGGCCAAGAAGGGCGTTCCAGGCTGGAGGGCAGCACGGGGAAAGCTCGCTGAGAAGGGCCCAGGAGAAGCGCTTCCCAGCTCCGTTTCCACGACAATTCCTGAGCACCTTAGGATTCCTCCCCAAAGCTAACAGAGCACCGCCCTCAAGCAGACCTAACCTGGGCCCAGCCCCACGGACCCGAGCTGCCCGGGGGCGTCGCTAAGGAAATGTGTGTGAGGGCCTCCGTATGCAGCAGTGTGATGGACTCGGAGGGCTGGTGCAGGGCCTGGCTCGGCCACAAACCCCTCAGGAGGCCTCGAGCCAGCCTGGCCTCCAGCCTCAGTTTCCCCTTCTGCACCACAGACTATTAGGCAAAGCAGGAGCCTTGCTGATGGTAACCTGTGCGCAGGGCTCTGTGGGACCCTGCTTCCTGCCCTCTGCCACCTTTGCCATGGCCGTCCCCTCTCTGTCCAGAAAACTGCCATCTGACCTTTGTGACCCTCAAATGTGACTCCTCCAAGAAGAGGCGCCGTGGCAAAAAGTCCCCATCCAAGGAGGTGACCCACATCACAGCGGAGTTCGAGGTGGAGACAAAGATGGAAGAGGCGTCAGGTGCGAGAGGCTGCGGAAGGCCTCAGGGAGGACAGGAGCCGGGAGGGCCGGCAGGGGTGTGCCGGGCGTGAAGCTGGGCGACCACCTGAGCTACGGCTACTGGAGGTAGAGACCGGCCAGGCAGTGGGTGCGCCGGGGAGGGTAGGCGCCGGGTAGCCCGGGATGGAAGAGGAGGCCCGGGGCTCAGGGGCCCACGGTGACGGCCACACGGCCTCTCTCCACCCTTCATGCCCTCGCTGGGGCCTGGAAGGGCTCATGCCTATGGAGTTTCTGGAACAACTGAGCCAAGGGCCTATCTTTCCCAGGTGCCAGAAGGGGCCTATAATGCTGGCTTGAGTTTCATCAGTGCTTTCCTCTTGGCCGTAAATGAGTGCTGAGTTGTGACAGGGGAGTTGAGATCCATCAGCAGATATGTGCTGTGTGTGCCCAGCTCCAGGCACTTTTGGAAAGGGGACCAGACCCAAGGTCCTCGTGCTGACAGCACTCCCAGCCATGGGGACACAGACCCACACACAAACCACCCGGTGCCGAGGGAAACCCTAGGTGGTGGGGGCGTGAGAGCGAACAGGACCCAGAGCTGAGAGTCTCCCCAAGAGAGGGGCCCAGGAAGTCTTCCCAGAAGACTGATTTGAATCAGGACTTAAAATCAAAGTTCACCAAGTGGAGGAGGTTGGAGGAGGTGGCAGGGAATGGCATTCAGGCAGAGGGAAGGGAGTAGAGATCAGAGGGAATGGGATGTGCTCAGGAGGCGGTGAGCAGGACAGGGTGGCTAGAAAGCAGAGTTCACAGTGGGTGTCGGAGGGCTGGGGGTGAGGCCTGGCAAGGCAGGCAGGGGCCCCACCGCAAGGGGCCTTGGATCCAAGGCCAGAGAGCTGGGCATTGTCCTGGGAATAGTGGCAGCCTCGGGGGTGTTGAGTGGCAAGGAGGAGTGCCTGTGCGTGAGCTGTGTCCTGGGGAGGTGATGCACTCCGCTGTGGCGGAGGCCTGGTTTCTCCTCCGATCTGCGGTGTGGCCTTGAGCAGGTCATACCTCCTGGACCCTCATTCTCCTCATCTGTCAGATGGACGCCACAGTGGTGCCTCGGCCCCCGGCTGCTGCGCGAACGTGCTGGGGGCCGAGGCCCGGCGGAGGGGGAGGCTCGGGGAAGAGGCCACTCCCAGGGGGTTGCGAGTCACCGTCCCTCCCGCCCCTGCAGACACCTGTGAGGCGGACTGCATGCGGAAGCGCGCCGAGCAGAGCCTGCAGGCTGCCATCAAGACTCTGCGGAAGTCCATCGGCCGGCAGCACTTCTCCATCCAGGTCGCAGGCACAGAGTACGCGATGGCCCAGTGGCCGGCCAAGGCCCTGGAGGGCCAGGGGGCGTGCGTCACAGGCCAGGTGTTACAGGACGGGAAATGCGGTGCGTCCCTGCCCGTGGCCACTGGGATGCCCACTCGGCAAACCTCTGCCCTTCCTTCCACGGGGGGCCTGGGTCAGCCCACACACTGGGAGGGGACAGCGAGACAGAAGCCTGCCAGAGAGAAGCAGTCCCGTGCTCATCGTTATGGCTGTCGTTTGAAGAGCACTCCCCTGGTGCCAGGCTCTGGGCAAAGCATTTGCTGGGCAAACATTTGCACGCACGACCCTCACCACAATCCTGAGGACGGGTGGGACAGGGAGAGCGCAGGCCAGCACGGCCACAGCGGAGAGGCAGGAGGGGCACGGGGATTAGTCTGTGTGGCTAGAGAGGGCCTCCCAGCAGAGGGAGCGTGGGAGCTGAGGGCAGAGGAGGAGCCGAGCGAAGATGCACGCGAGGCTGAGGGCCACCCAGGCCTGCAGCACAGGCTGCCGGGAAGCAGGCGAGGCCGGGCCCACGGCAGGAGCTCGGGCAGGGCAGCCAGCCAGGGTCCAGGCCCAGGAGGCAGGGGACTTGACCAGAGCCCCAGGAGCTGGCCTGTTGAGAGGGGTTGGGTCTAGACACAGCTGCAGGAGAATGGACAGGGCCCTTGTTCTGCTGGGCTTCACGTTTCCCGGGGAAAGAAGGCAGCCAGTGAGCAAGCAAGCACACCCATAGGCCAGGGGAGGCAGCCGCCTTGCGGGCCTCGTGGGCGGAGGTGCTACTCTGGTGCCGTGGAAACCACAGGAAGGTTCCAAGCAGAGGAGCAACCTTACTGCTCTCTCATCAGGGGAAGGCTTCCGCGAGCGAGGACCAGGGAAGGGAGGCCAAGCGGGAGTCGGTGGAGCCTTGAACGGGGAGTGGGGGGCTGGCAGCAGGACAAGAAGGAACGAGACAGATTGAGAGAGCACTTTGGAGGGGCGGCTGGGAGGAAGGAGGCTTCGAGGGCAGCCCCCAAGGGCCACAGGGCAGAGGTGGCATCATTTTCTGATCTGGGGAACCTGGGGATGACGCAGCTGGTGGAGACGGAGTGTTCTGTCTGTACTCACTATCTCAGATGCACGTGAGTCATCCCTGTGCAGACGCTGAACGGTTAGGGTGGTTGGAGTCACAAATCTGGGGCACAAAGCATAGGCTGGGCCAGAGAGATAAACTGGGGATCCCCTGAGAAGAGGTGGGACTTAGGGGCGTAGGGGGAAGGGAGGACTCTGGCTCGCGCAATGGAGTGAGCATGGCAGGAGGGCAGGGGCCTTCGTGATGTCATTCTTCTCTTTTTTCAAAAGATTTTATTTATTTGAGAGAGAGAGCACACACGAGGAAGGGGAGGGGCAGAGGGAGAAGCAGGCTCCCCACTGAGCAAGGAGCCCGATGCAGGACTCGATCCCGGGACCCCGGGATCACGACCTGAGCGGAAGGCAGACACTTTGAGCCACCCAGGCTCCCCCTTCTTCTATTTTCAATAGCTTATTCTGAAATCATTTAAAACATTCGGAAATATGGCCAGGCAGAACAAGGAACTTCCATGGTTTCTTCATCCAGGCGCCCCCGTGCGCTGCCTCGAGCACGTCCAGCCCACGCGGTCCATCCCAGTTCCCCCACTCTTCCCGCAGCGTCCCTGTCCTGCACGTTCAGTGTCCTGTCTCTCCTTCCTTCAGTGTGGAGCAGTCCCTTGCCCTTTCCCTGCCTCTCCTGTCCTCCTGCTGTAGGATGACCCTCATGGGGCTGCATCCCACGTTTCCGTGACGGTCTCAGCAGGAAACCGCGCCGGCCGCCTGCTCTTCAGCGCCCCTGTCAGGAGGCACAGGACACTGACCCAGGCCACCCCTGGTTCCTCCACCTCCCTTTTCCTTCTGCAATTGAGGAGGATTTGCTGGGGATGTAATTCTGAGTTTATACCAACATCCTGCTCCCCATCAGACATCCTCCCCCCCAGCAGCACTCAGTGACAACTCCCACCAAAGCAGACACATCTCCCATGGTTGCGGGACGGTATCCTCTATTCCTGCCAGCCCTGGTCCGTGTGTATTAGTTAGCATTCTCCTGTCAGGAAGCTTTCCCTTCCCCCTCGCTTACGGATGCCTCTGTGCATCCACATGTCCGTGTGGACTGAGACTCCTCTGTTCTTCACTGGGTTGTCATCCAAGCCTAGGATTACTTAGTTCAGTGCTCAGATCATCCCCAGTGTAGCCAGTAAGGTTCCCCGTCAGGCCGGTTCCCCTGTCCTTTGGACACACCCCACGCCCCCATCACTCGCTGAGGATTCTCGGGCACCAAACCTGTACTTTCCCTGCCCCAGCCTTCGCAATCAGTCAGGAACCCCTGGACCCCTAGAGGAGGAAGATATGCAGAAGCCAAAGCTGGGGTCCTCGTTGCTACTGGGGTGTCCTTGCTTCCAGGCTCTCTCATTGGACAGACCTAGAAAGTATGGGTGTGTATCATACATGGGTGTATATATATATTTCCATAGGTATAGATGGGTACATAGAGGTGTGTGTGTGCGTGTGCGTGTGTTTTGATTGAAAACCATGCGTTCACACCAATCCCTCCAATTCAATAGCTCAGGGTTCTTTCTAACCTCCCCTCTTTCCATGTTTCTAAATTTGTTCTCCAGAGAAACCTGCGGCTCCCTCTCTCCTCATTTCCTCGGTCAGTCTTCTTACTCATCAGTTTGCTCTATGCAGCCGACCACACCAGCTCTGGACAACCCTCAGCCACCAGGCCTCCCTGCCCCCACCTCTGTCACTCCCCCCCCCGCCCTCTGCACGACCCCCATGTCCCCAGATGGCCACTCCACCCCACGGGGAAGGAAAGGGGAGGGTAGGAGAGCTGGGTTTGGACAAAATACCTATAGGACGGCCAGGAAACGGTTGGTACACAGGCCGAGGGCAGGATGCAGAGCAGAGAGAACTAAGGGCTGAGCAGGAGTGACCAGCACGGGGCAGGAGACCAGGGTCAGGCCTCCGGGCTCTTCACAGATGGCTGGTGTCTTGTTCCTACCCCAGCTGTCCTTTGAGCCACAGGGACGAGGGATGTGCTCTATCTGGGAGGACGGAGCCTGGGTTTGAGGTACCAGGAGACAGACCACCTGGGCACCACTCCCCACCCCTGCCACCGGCAATCTCTCCACTTTGCCTCTGCAGTGGCCTGCGGGCCTGGCACCTACTTCAGCGGAGAGCCTGGCCAGTGTGTGCCATGCACGCCGGGGTCCTACCAGGACGGGGACGGCCAACTCAGCTGCACGCCATGCCCCAGCAGCGACGGGCTCGGCCTGGCTGGTGCCCGCAACGTATCCGAATGTGGAGGCGAGTGCAGGTCCCCCCTGGAGGGCGGGGCTGGGGGTTGTGGTGGGGGGAGGGCCCGGGGGCACCTCCTGTCTCTACTGAGGTCCCCAAAGCAAAGGCCCGGTCCCTGGTGATACTCTGTAAAGCTCTCTGCAGTGTGCAGAGCTGGCATGACTTCAGGCTGCTGCGCTCACAGAGGGCACTGGTGCCCCGGAGGATCTGTGTGTCAGCAAGCACTGGGCTGTGCCTAGTGCACCTGCGAACAGCAGCATGCAGTTTGGAAAGGACTTTACAGTTTATAAACACTTGGTCATTTACGGGTAACTCACTGTCTATAACGGAGGTACGTAGTGCTTTACGGTTGACCAAACGTGTTACGTGGTATGGAGCACCGCATCATCACCGAAAGGCTTTATGGAGGGTCCCATATACTCGGCAAGAACTGTTCTCTACATGAAGAACTTTACAGTTTGCCCTATAGATGGTTTGGAAAGCCCTTTTTCAGTTTACCAAGCACAACTTGGTTTGCAAAGAGCTTTTCCATTCCCTACCTCACTTAACCACACCTGTGATACAGGCTCACACCCCCACCCATCAGCCTCCCTTCTCTGGCCCTCATGGGACCACCCAGGACAATGGGTGGGAAAGGGTGCCTGCGAGGGTGGGTGGGTAGGATCCTCACGGCAGTGGAGACCACCAGCCAGCCTTCTCTGGGGTACAGAAGAGATCAGAGCCCAGCCCTGAGTCCCTGCAGGCTAGCTGGCTGTGCCCTCCAAGAGTGTGGTCTCTGCCCTTAGTGGGGCTGGTGACTGAGCAGAGAGCAGCCACTGGTGGGAGCAGAGAATTCAGGGTCTGGGCCGAGAGGCCCTCAACCCATCCCTCACTCAATGCCAAAGCACCCTCTGCATCCCAACTTAATGCTGGGTGTGCTGTCCCCTCCCTTTTTCCCAGCCAGGCCCTCAAGGACCTCACAGACTCCCCTCCTTCTGCCCTGGCCCAGCCCTGCAGAGAGACAAGGCCGGTCAGCCTGGACCCCACTGCCTCATGTGGAAGGCACAGTGTGGCCTGCCCCCTGGGGGGAGCCCCTTCAACCTCTCCCCTCCACAAGCGGGGTCCACACTTCCCAGCTCAACAGCAAAGCCCCTTGCTCTTCAACCCATAGCCCTTCTTGCTAGTGGGAGAGGTGAAGCCACGCCTGGCCAAGGCCCCCTAGTGCCTGAGCCGTTGGCAGCATCCGGACGGGGGGTGGGCCTTGTGCAGCCCAGGCCCCTTCCCCCCAAGTCCCCCCCCCCCCCCAGCACCACCCCCAGCCGTGGTGCCCTTCCCCAGGGCAGGTGAGGGTTGAGAGCAGGGTCTGGACCAAGGCGCCCCGCCCCCCCCACCAGCCTGAGCCATGACCTCTGACTTCCAGGCCAGTGCTCCCCAGGCTTCTTCTCCCCGGATGGCTTCAGGCCCTGCCAGGCCTGCCCAGTGGGCACATACCAGCCTGAGCCTGGGCGCACAGGGTGCTTCCCCTGCGGAGGGGGGCTGCTCACCAAGCACGAGGGCACAGTCTCCTTCCAAGACTGCGAGGCCAAAGGTGAGTCTGCAGGGCTGTGCAGGGACGTTTTCCCTCAACACCTCTCATTTCCTGTGTGGCAGATCTCCAAGGGCAGAGGGGCACCCCGGAGCTGCCGACAGTGGACATGGTGACCAGCACCGTGCCACACGCCAGGACAGGGACAGCGGGGTTCCACACAAGCCCACCCGAGGGTCTTAGATGGGAGAGCCAGGCAGGCAGTGGTTACAGACGAGAGCTTTGAGCCTGACTCACAGGAAAGTTTTGGGGGATGGGGGGGTGAAGAAATGCAGGGGTGGCAGGGGCAGTGGGGCGAGGTCAGACGTCTCACCTTACCTGGAGACCCTCCCTTCAGGGCCGTGGGGGTCCTGCTATCTAGCCGCACCTTCCCCTCCATGGTCACCGAATCCCCCCTGAGGAGCCTGCCTCCTGCCCTGCCAAGGGCCTCTTCCCACCCGCTGACCCTGATATTCTTGGGAACAGACAGAATCCTCCCTTCTAGAAGAGAAAACTCCATCTGCCCTCCAGTTCCTGCCAGGATTTCTCCTCCTTACTATGAAACTTGCAGAAAGAGTGTCTGGACTCCCCTTCCTCTCCCCTCACCCTCTCCCAAACCCCACTGGTCAGACCTCACCCCACGGCCCCCCATCATTGCTCCCATCAAGGCTGGAGCCAAATTGGTTCCCAGCTGGCATCTCCCACAGCCCCGTGGCCCCAGGCCCCACTCAGTCTCACCCACCCACCCCTCACCTGGTAGTGCTGGGGTCCCCGGCCTGGGCACTCACTCTGGAACCTGGAAAGAAAGAGCATCCAGTGACCCCACTTTCTGTCCCCAACCCCGCCTCTGTCCTGAACAAGATGCTACACCCTCCTGCCAGGGGACAGCCCCGGTCATATCTAGCAACCCACCTGTCACTCCACGTGGCCAGAGCCCCTCATCTTTGCCGCAAAGTGCCCCCCGCCCCGGCTCACACCAGCTCTGTCCTGCCAGGTGCCCAAGGAGACCTTGGAGTGCCCCCGAGTGCTCTCTCTCTGACCTCACATCCAGTCTGTCCACAGCCCCAGCCAGCAGCTCTGAGCGATGAGCTCTCAGCGCCCCACTCCTGCCCCCCGAGCCAGGCCACTGCTTCCTGTCCCCCCCCCCGCCCCCTCCCCAGAGCATGAGACAGGACCATGCAGTGGCTCCAGATGCCCTCCTCCCTCAGCGCAAAGCCTAGTGTGACCCCCTGGCCCCAGGAGCCCGTTCCCGTGGCCTGTGGCCTCCCCTCTGGCCACACCCGGCATGCGCAGCCCACTCCGGGCCCAGCTCGGCCGCTCCCTCCGCCCAGATGGCCTCCCAGCCAGCTCCACACTGCTCAAGCCTCCACCCAAGATCCCTGCGCCCCTTGAGCAGCCCATGCCTGGCCTTACAACATCTCATGCCCCATTTATTGCCCCCGAACACACGCACCTCGGGGGCGGGCCTTGGTCTGCGGAGCTCACTGCCCAGCTCCCGGCGGCCCACCACGCTCCGCACCGCTGTGGACGAGGCCAGGACTGGGTGCGGGTGATGGGAGGCCACTGGGTGGTAAAGAAGGGCCTTGACCTTGGCACCAAGACAGACCTCGAGGGCAGGGAGGCGCCAGGGAGGATGCCCCCTGCCCTTTCCCACCTGCCCCCCACCCCGGCCCACAGTGCACTGCTCCCCGGGCCACCACTACAATACCAGGACACACCGGTGTATCCGCTGCCCGGTGGGCACCTACCAGCCCGAGTTTGGCCAGAACCACTGCATCACCTGCCCGGGCAACACCAGCACGGACTTCGATGGCTCCACCAACGTCACACACTGCAAAAGTAGGTGCAGCTCTCCCCGCGGCCAGGGCGCTGGGCTGCTGGGGCGGGGTGAGCCCGCACCCCACGTGGTGTCCGCAGGACCCCGGGGATCCCGCCCGGTCTACCACATCCACACGTCTGCTCAGGGTGATGCCCGCACCCCTGTGCTCGGCGGGCCCTGCTCGAGGCCCCGGGTCTGTGGAGGGCAAAGCCAGGCCGCGCCGGGGGGCCTGCGGGGCAGCGGCTGAGCGCCCGGCCGTGCTGCTCGGAAGGCACGCGTGGCTGGGCTGCCAAGTGGACGCAAACCAGCCCAGGGGACAGGAAGCAAGCGCCAGGTGTGGACGGGTGTGGAGGCTCCAGAGGAAGACCAGAGGCCTCCTCCTGTCTGTGAGAAGCTCAGTTTAGCCAAAAGAAATGTGGGCAGCATAAGACGATTTGGGAAATAGATAGCCCAGGCCGTCACTTAGCAAGTCATTTGGGCCTAACAGACTTTAGATATTTTTAATTCATTTTTCGGAGTCCTCTGGGACAGATTTTCTGGTATTGTACCCTTCCCCAAATCAATTTCTAGCCAGTTACCCCTTTCCTGGGCTGCTGGTCATGTCTAGGACAGCCCAAAGGGCCATGAAGGGGACTTAATCCTAGAGATGGGAGCTGCCCACTTCCCCGGGGCGTCCCCTGGGGCTCGTGGCCTCTGGGGACAGAAGAGCAGGCACAGTGGTGGGGCTCCACAGAGACAGGGTTTTAAACGTCCTCATGAATAAAAGTGGAGAAAGCAAATAGGAGGGAAGCTTCTGGAAGGTAAGGTAAACATGAAATGTTTCCCAGAAATTTTGATGTGAAGTGTTTTATAAATGAAACGGTATAAGAAAATTCTGTATATTTAGTATTTCTGTTCAGTTCTCTTTGCAGACCTAAGGTGTAAGGGTGAGGCTAGGAGCATTTAGCTCATAAAGATGTCGCATTTGGCCTCTTGAGGATTACGCAGCTTAGCTACAAAAGGAAAGAAAGGGAAGCATGTCTCTTTTTCCTCACTGCGCTGCCTGCTTGTCCCCTAGCCTTCCTGCTCGGTGGGGAGGCGACCACACCGGGCACCTGGCGTACACTGAGCGTGGAGTGCGTGGAGGGAAAGAGGGGGTGGGGGTTCACTGAGTGGGGGTTCACTGGGCTTTTATGTGGGCCACCTGCAGGAGCAGGGCTGGCAGGGGAGCTGACACCGGGTGGGCCTGCCCCAGGGCGCCCCCCCAGGAAGACGACCCTGGGAGAAGAGCGGCCCAGGGCCGAGCTGGCTGGGGGGGACCCTGGGTGGAGGTGGGCCGCGGGGCCGTCGAGGGCCCGCCCTCCACGTCCCCCGTGCAGCCGGCCTGAACAGGCCCCTGGGGCCCCGGTGCCCACAGACCAGCACTGCGGCGGCGAGCTCGGCGACTACACAGGCTACATCGAGTCCCCCAACTACCCCGGCGACTATCCGGCCAACGCCGAGTGCGTGTGGCACATCTCACCGCCCCCCAAGCGCAGGATCCTCATCGTGGTCCCCGAGATCTTCCTGCCCGTTGAGGATGAGTGCGGCGACGTCCTGGTCATGAGGAAGAGCGGTATGCACGGGTCGAGGCGGGGCAGCAGAGGGGCCGCCAGGGTCACCCGTGGGGCGGGTTCGCAGCCCACCTCTGTCTGACCCAAAGGGCTCCGTGCCAGGGTGTGGCGAGTGGGGGGTGCACCCTGAGCGTGGGAGCCAGGGCCGGTCCGGTCTGGTCTCCACGCTGACCACAAGCTAGTCTCATCCCAGGGGTCCTGCCTGTCGTGCCATGCCACCGAGGGTGAGGCCCCAGGAGCGACCACTGCTCCGCCCACCTCCTGCTACCTCTGAGGCTCGGGGGCACACACACAAGATGCCTCAGGGTCAGACAGCCCGTCCCTTCCCCTCTGGGAGTTCCAGCCTCCTGGCCCATCACCCCTGTCAAGGGGCCAAGAGCAGTGGGCCGGCCCTCAGTAGTGGGTGAGGACAAGTGTGTGCCCAGAAGGCCACAGCATCGAGAAAGGTGGGGAAGCCCCTGAGCCCCCCCAGGAACCAGGTTGAGTCCCTAATAGCATGTGCGCAGGCCAGGACCCCTCACGGCTGCTGTCAGGTCACAGTGCCCCCAGGGAGCACACCCCAAGTTGGAATGTCAGGGAAGAAGGAGGCAGACGCAGGCAGACACAGAACACTCCTGCCCACTTGGGTCTGGAATGTGTATGAGGAACAGAGACTAAGCAGAGAGAGAGATTGAGGGAGTTTCTGTCCACTGTTCCCCTTGTTCTTTGTTACCATATGCGAGCGTCGCCCACTCCGTGTCGCTGATAAGCCAGGAAGTCTGAGGCCAGAAAGGGCAGGGAGCCTGCCCAGGATGCCACAGGCGGTCAGAGCCCAACCCGGGACCATCTTCCCCGCCTCCTCTGTCACCAGCCTCCCTAGTCCCCAACGTCCTCCCCTCCACTGTCTGCCCACAGGGTTGAGCTCTAGGGGGTCAGCTTCTCCCGCCTCCAGGGAATCTCAGGAAGGCTCCCCAGGGAGCAGTGAGGAGGTGGGGCACCCTTTGGACAGCCCCACGCACCCCAGGGTCAGCACGCTCACCCTTGTTCATCTGCTCATAGGGAGAGGGGACTTCCCAAATGGGGCCCCCCACCCCAGGCCTGACTTGTGCTGGGTGTGGGCATGAGCCCTATCCTGGAGGAGCAGTTGGTGGAGAAAGACAGTGACAACCCAACAGAGGGGCAGCGACAAAAGGTTCACCAGGGCAGGGCAGGAACATGGTAGTGCGAGGACGGAGCAGTCGGGGAGGCTTCCTGGAGGAGGAGACACAGAAACCTGCTCTGCAGGATGAGTAGGAACTGGGGTTGAAGGTGGGGACTGGCATTTGGGGCAGAGGGAGCACAGGCAGAGACTAGAGCTGGACTGTTTGGGGGACTGGGCGTGGGAGCTGGGTGGCTGACCAGGTGGGGGGAAGCACGCGGCCTGAGGAAGGAGGACAGGGGCCAGGTGCAGGGATGTGGGTCAGCCAGCCGCTCAGACCCCTGCTCTGTCCCCAGCATCACCCGCATCTATCACCACCTATGAGACCTGCCAGACCTACGAGAGGCCCATCGCCTTCACCTCCCGCTCCCGGAAGCTCTGGATCCAGTTCAAATCCAATGAAGGCAACAGCGGCAAAGGATTCCAAGTGCCCTACGTGACCTATGACGGTTAGTGTGGCCGCACTGTGTCTGGCCCTGCAGACCCAGAGGCAATGAACATGTACGGGGTGGGGGGTGGTGCAGACGAGGGAGCCATGAGTGGTGTCTGTGGCCTTCAGCGTGACGTACTGCCCAAGCAGGGTTTTGAGGGTTGACTAGGAGTTCCTAGCTGGCCAAAACTCGAGGTCAATTTGGGTGGAGGATACAGAGTTTTGGAGGCAGAACTGCCTCTGGCCAAGGTCTGAAGTCTGAATGTGGAGCAGGGGAAGGCAGAGGCTGAAGGTGAGGGGGAAGCAGGCAGGGTCTGGCACCTTCACCTTCCTTCCTTCCCTGCTGGTGGGTTTCACAGAGGACTACCAGCAGTTGATAGAAGATATCGTTCGCGATGGACGGCTCTACGCCTCGGAGAATCACCAGGAAATTTTAAAAGTGAGTGAGCTTCTTTATGGCAAAGGGTCCATGTGATCCCAGGATGGTGGCCTGTGATGATCCAGGGCATCTGTCCTTGCAGACCAGGAGGGCCGAGACAAGCTCCCTGGTGGCGTCTAGCCCAGGACCTGGTGACTGGTCTTTGGGCTCCTCACCAGCTGCCAGCCTCACTTCCCTCATCTGTGAAACACGGTGGGAGCTTAAAATCAGTAGAATCTGCCCCCACCTTTGGGACTGCCTGCCTCATCATCTTGCTCGTGGCCTTAAGAAGCAGAGCCACCTTGTCATCGAGGGGCGCTGTGTCTGTCACGCGGCAGGCACTGGCCAGCTCAGGGCCCCAACCCAGGGATTTGCTCGGGCTCTGGGGGTCTGGCCGTGGCTCAGCATCTGGGAAGATAGCACTCCCAGCCTGGGAGCTGAGGTGGGCGGGGCTAGAGCAGGGTTGGGGCCCCTGGCTGTCATGTCCCAGCTGGGTGGCCCTGGGCAAGCCCTCTGAGAAACTAGGCGTGGCTCGCCGAGTGTGGGTCTTCCAGCCCCGGGGCTGGCACAGTCCTCCACACAGTAGGCAGTTTGTAAGCAGAGAGGTTCCCCCCGATGCTGCTGCACCCAGGAGCAGAGCTAGAGGTTCTAGAGCCTGTCTATGCAGTGGGAACTGGAGGGTCGTGCTGGCCTCTCCATCAGTCCATCCTGCAGACAATGCCAGCTCTCCTCCTCGCCCCAACCCTGCCGCCCTGGCCCTCTGCCCACGGCTCCACCCTGCAGCCAGGAGCATCTTTGCAGAACTAGAAATGTTTCCATCACTTAGGACAAAAATCTTGGCCCTCGAGGCCTGGCCGGGGATGGCCCGCACCTGCCTCTGAAGCTGTTCTGCTTCTCTCCCTCGTCCTCTGCCCCTCTCCCGATCATGTGGGCTCTCTCTAAAATATATAAATAAATCTTTTTTTTTTTTTAAAGTCAAAGGGCGCCTGGGTGGCTCAGTCGGTTAAGCGACTGCCTTCTGCTCAGGTCATGATCCCAGGGTCCTGGGATCGAGTCCCGCATTGGGCTCCCTGCTCAGTGGAGAGTCTGCTTCTCCCTCTCCCTCTGCCTGCCACTCCCCCTGCTTGTGCTCTCTCCCTCTCTGTCAAATAAATAAATAAAATCTTAAAAAAAAAAAAATCAAAAAACAGGGCGCCTGGGTGGCTCAGTCGGTTAAGCGTCTGCCTTCGGCTCAGGTCATGATCCCAGGGTCCTGGGATTGAGCCCCGCATCGGGCTCCCTGCTCTGCAGGGAGCCTGCTTCTCCCTCTCCCTCTGCCTGCCGCTCCCCCTGCTTGTGCTCTCTATCTCTCTGTCAGATAAATAAATAAAATCTTTAAAAAAAAATCAAAAAACAATTCATGGGGAAGAGAGTCTGTGGGGTCCTCCTCCCCCTTCCTTGCAGACACCCCACAGGCCCCTCCAGGGCCCCAGACATTGAAGAGGCCCGCAGCCCTGGCCCCCCACTCGGCCTCACCACCCGCCTCACCATGTCTTGCAGGACAAGAAACTCATCAAGGCCCTCTTCGATGTGTTGGCGCATCCCCAGAACTACTTCAAGTACACAGCCCAGGAGTCCAAGGAGATGTTCCCGCGGTCCTTCATCAAACTGCTGCGCTCCAAAGTGTCCCGATTCCTGCGGCCCTACAAATAATGCCCTGCTCGGGGATGGGGGGTGTCCCGACGGGGAGGGGAGAGTGCCTTCCCTCCACAGGAGAGGCTAGAAGGCGGCTCCGCGGGCCTCCACACTCTGCCTTGGGAAGCCACCATGGCGTCTGCCCTTCGGAAACACGGACCAGCCCGTGGGGGTGAGACCACGTCCAGGCCGAGACCCCGGCCCGCCGCACTCCTCGGATGGCCCCACGGGGAAAACACTGCGGCTTTTCTCCCTCGCTCCCTCTGCCTGTTCGATTCCAGGACAGCAGCCTCTCCTGAGCGGCACTAGAGGACCCGCCCGGGGCCGGGACACCCTGTGCGCAGCCAGGTCCTGGGCAGAGAGCACATTTGGGGGGGGTGGCACGTGGCCTCACCTGACGCCTCGGGGGGTGGGGGCGTGGCTGCCTCTGCCCCCAGGCAAGCTCTGGGAGGCATCATCTGAGACAGGAAGCCAGGCTGCGGGAGGAGGGGTGTGGGAAGGCGTCTGGGAGCTTTGATAAGCCAGTGTCTGCACCTGCAAGGCATCCGCACCCCACCCCACCCCTCCGGCCACGGGCCCGGGACGCAGGCGCCACGTGGTGAGGCTCTAAGGATTCTGTGATGGGACAGAAAAGAGCTGCTAGCGGAGGAAACTGTAGATTTGTGCTTTCCCTTGATAGAGCATCTAATTAAGTACTATATATATATATAACTATAAATATAAATATAATATACTTCTATTTGTGGGTACTTTAGGAAAATCCTCTTTAGTAACTATAAATATGAAATGCAACCCCACCTCTTCCCTCACAGGCTGTTGCCAGCATCCCTGAGTGATTAACCGCCCCGCCAGGTGCTTGCCACTGGTTTATGTGGGGCCGGGAGCCTGCAGGATGGGGAGAAGGCAGGCTGGTTCTGGACACACTCTGGAATACATATTTTGGGGGAACTAGGCTCCGATGCTTTGCTGGAGTGTTGCCCTCAGATACAATATGGTAGAAGGCAGTTTCCCCTTGGGCCCTTTCCTGTGGGTACAGGGGCCCAGCAGTAAACCTTGAAAGGGGCCTGTGCTGACCCTGAGGCCACGACCTTGGGGTGTGTGCCGTGGCCTCGTGCCACAGGGAAACAAGGCCTTGCCCACGTGAGCACAGGCTGTGCCACCGCGAGAGACCTCAGAGGGCAGGTGGCCAGCATCCGAGGCCGGGCCCCGAGAGTGCTGTCTTCTTTCTGCCGCGCCACGCTGCGCCCCTCGGAGAGTCTGTCTTTAAAGAAGAGAAGTCCACAGTCTGACCCGGTTGCACGGTGTCCCCCTCAGCCAGGAAGCCTGCCCCGGGATAGAGCCAGAAAAGTCCCCGCGGCGCTGAGGCCTCGCCTGCCGGCCGACTGCCAAAGAGACATGCGTAGGAAGCGGTCTGTATCTTTAGGGTTAACAAATGTTCACAATTCCAAGAAACGTGGGAGAATCTTAAAATGAAGCCCAGCCACCCGTCCCAGGTGCCCCTAGGCTGTGTCCTCCTCGTGCCCCCACGGACCCGCGCTGAGCGAAGGGCACAGTTTGAGACCCGTCCATGGCACGCTGCGGATGGTGAAGCCTGGGGCCGGGCGAGTGGGGTCTGGGGGTCGATGACAAGGCAGACCAGGACAGTTTCACAATCCAGAACAGGGCTGGGAGCTCAGAAATCGTTCCCTGCCGCCGCCCACGTCAGCAACGGCAAGTCCCCAGTTTGACGAACGCTCTGCCGCCAGCGCCTTTTCTGCCAACATCCAACTCAGGTCGGGAAGGGGCCTGGTGGGCAGGTCAGTGTGAGCCCTGAGCCCTGTCTGGGCCCACACCACCCTCCCCCGCTCACGGGCCGTGAAGGCCAGCCTCAGTCTCCAGCAAGATGCCTGTCTTCCCTCCCAAGCCATTGCGCATCCCCAGAAATTAGACGAGTGTCCTCCAGAACGGCCCCGAACAGCAACCACCCAGGCGAGGGGACAGGGAGGGGCTTTTTAATAGTGTTCTCAAAACAGGACCAGAAGGGCTCTAACCTTTCTTGAATGCTTCCTGCTGCCCCTCTGGGTGGTTTCGGGGAGTCGCCACCCACAAACCGCCCTAATCCACTGGCCTTTCCAGTGGGAGCCCACCCATGTCCCGTGGCTCTCCCCACCACTGTGGTCAGACGGGCCCGGTGTTACCCCAACAGAGCAGGACAGATGTGGGGCCCCTTGCCCTCACAAGTACCAGGAAGCCACCCCAATTTGCCAGCTGCCGGCACATCGCCATCAGCACCCCCCGACCATCAGGGGCACTCAGTCCAGGATGGGGTTTGTCCTTCATCTCGATGTCAGCCCTGAGCCCCACCCTGGGGAACTCGAGGGTCCCACTGTTAAAGCCAGCGCTGTCCCCGGTCGTCGGAGCCTGGTGGCCATGGGAGAGCTTCCCGGGCAACAAAGCACGTTTGTCCATGTTCCCGTGTTGTGGAAGCTGGTGGCAGGGCTTGAGATGTGGAGGGGCTGAGCCAGAAGGAGCACACCCCCCTCGTGGATGGGACATTGGCCTTGAGCAGCCCCAGCCCAGCCACCGTCGCCCCTCGCCTGGCACGGACCCTCGGCTGCTGGCCAGTCAATAAACTCCAAGGAAGAGAGCTAAGGAAGAGGCTTCTGGAAGCAAAAGCTTGCCCAGTCGGCCGGGACTGAAAAGGGTCAAGGCCTGGAAGTCCTGAGGAGCTTGGCTCTGCTCCTTGCGGGGTGGCCGGGGACGTTCTCCGAGGATGGCAGTGGAAGACCGAGGGGCGCCCCCCCGCACCAGGTGCCCAATGACGGCGGTCAGGTGAGACCCAGGAATGGCGGACCTGGAAGAAGCCCTCTGCCCCGCACTCCCTGGCGTCTCCCGGCTCTCTGCTTCCATGGAAACATGCGGAGGAAAAGAAGAGACTCTGCCTCAGGTCCAGTGGCCAGCTGGGCCGTCAGCGAGTGAGTGCTGGGGTCACCTCATCTGCCTCCGAATTAGGCTATTTTCCCAGCTACGCTCTTGCCTGAGCCAGGGCCTTGCAGCCGCGGTGTTGTGCTGGCCTCTCCCCCCACCCCGGGCTCTCCACTTAGTCTCAACTCGCCCCAGCAGGTGGCCTGGGCCAGTGGTGGTGACCTCACTCTGCCCAGCTCTAGCTCCCCAGGGCCAGTCTTTGCCAGTCCCTCCTCACCTCTGTGGCGACAGAATCAAGGGGCCGTGGGGCCCAAGGTGGCGGCCTCAGACAGCTTTCCCTTCTGCCGTCCGTTGGTTTGGGACACGCAGATGAAGTAGAACCGTAACCTGGGCCAGAAAGTCACCAGAGACAAATGGCCCCAAGAGGCTGCTTCTGAGAGCCCAAAGACAGAACTTCTTTCCTTCAACCTCTTAAAACCATGTTTCCTACCAGAACATTCATTCCCTGGGGGACACGGCCAAGATCAGCCGTTTTCCACGACAATGGGCCCCAGCCTGCTGGAGCTAGAGTGGGGGTCTGAGTGACATTTGGGGGGTTGGATAATTATGCAAAGGTCTCCACCCACCACCCTCAGCAGGAAAATACGATACTGAGCTAAGTTAAAGTTAGGTCATTTAGCAAACATTTGCTGAGCGCTTACTGTGTGCCAGGCTCCTAGGAAGGAGGAGAGACCACAGCCATGGGGCTGGCAGAATCCCCGGCAAAGTCCCTCTTGGTCCCAGAGATAAAGGAGATTGAGGCTGGCCTGGGGGTGGACAGAGCCCAGTGCTCCTCGGGAGAAGGCACTCCGTCCTTCCAGCGCCTTCCAGCGCCTCCCAGCGCCCCGGGTGGGGATGGAGGGCCTCGACAGAGGGCAGAGCCGAGCAGGGGTCGCCAGAGGCGTCCCGAAGTCCATCTCCCAAAGGAGGAACTGCCGCCCGCCCGGCCTCACCATGTGGCCGCCCTCCCCCCAAACCCCGGCAGAGAGCGACGCGGAGAAGAGCGCAGCCACCATGCCCAGGACAGCAACCTCCACCCCACGCAAGACGCCCCTGTCTTCGCCACGGATCCACATGGTGGCCGCTCAGCCCTTCTGACCAGGGTGACAGCGCCGACCTCATTCAGGCCAGTGGCAGAAGGACCGGCGTTTGAGAGACACTACCCGTCCACATGGAGAGTCGAAGCAGCCAGCTCCTTTCCTCCCGTGGCTGCCTCTGGAGGTGCTAGTTCTGAGCACCTGCTGTATGCCAGACAGAGGTGTGGCGCGGAGCTGGAGTCAGCCGTGTCCAGCTGGCTTCTTGGAGAGGGCAGCGGGGGGGGCAGGCCAGCCCCAGGCCCAGACGCCGGAAGCGTGGCCACGCGTTCCCTCCCAGCACCCTGCACAGATGGCCCCCAAAGAGTAGGACCCTCTGTTTCTTTGAGGCCCCAGATGGGCCCCTCGAGTCTCAAGAGGAAGCAGTGAAAGGCCTGAGTCCCCCAGTCGCCAGGTTCTGGGGGGCAATCCTCAGGGCCCTGCGAGGCAGGTGGGGCCTGATGCTCCTCGGACGCAGAGGGCGAGACTCTAAGAGGCCCAGTGACATGCCCCCAGCGAATAGCTAGTAGTTGGTGGAACGGAGACTCAAACCCAAGTCCATTGAAACCCAGGGTAGGAGATGTCTGTCTGTGGGATGTTGACAACTGAATTGTACGGATTGGGAATGCGCTGGGGAGCTCCGGGGCAGGGATGTGGCAGGTAGGGAGGACGGAGGTGGAGGAGTGTGGACGTAGTGACCTCCCCTCCCTCTGGAACAAGCGCTAAAGTCAGAGGAAGGCCGGCTTCTGCCTTCTCCCCTGCGTGGACAGGATGGAAGTGTCCGTTCAGACTCGGGCCCGCAGGCCAAGCACGGCCCTGCGCACCCCCAGAGAGATGCTGTGCGCCCCCCGTCGGCCCCTCTCGCAGGCTCCGGCATGCAAACACGAGACAACGCGGGTGTCCCTCGGCAGACCGTGGGCTGAAAAGTAGGGGCACAAAGAGAGCTCACTGGTGCCCAGGACTTTGTTTTCCAGTTCAGAGGCCATGTAGATCCCAAGAAAGGTCTTAGTCCACTGAGATCAGAACCTTGAACAGCCTGAGCAGAGCCAGTCCGTACCGCTCTTGAAATGGGATATCTGAACACCGCTGGGGGACCTGGGGGGGGGAGGAGGCCAGGGGAGGCAGGGAGGGGAGCAGAGCGCTGGGCCCTTGTTCCCCCAGCCTCCGCTTTGGGTTCTGTGAAGGCGCTGTACTGTCCAGGCACTCTGGCAACCCTTCTGTCCACAAGGGTGACAGATATCGGCGCAATCATGTTTTTATTTTGGTTGCCTCGAATATTCAAGGTTTTGTCTTCTCCCTGTTCATACATATGCATGTAATTAAATGTTTGTGGAAATTACTTTAATAATAAACAGGAAATGAACCTAAATGTTGCTCCTTTCTCGCATTCATCAGAGGTCATGATCCAGGGGAGGAAAGGGGGAAGAAAGAACTAGAATCAGAAAAAAAAATCTTTTCAAACATTCCTTGGCTATAATTGAGGGCTACAAGTAAAGGAGCTACGGTAAGCTTCTGGAAGGCAAAGCAGTAGGTTTGAGATCCGCATGATCCGCATGTGAAGAGCGCCCAAAGGTAGGGGACGGACGTGTTCCTGGATGAGCTACAGGGAGGTAGAACATCTGAGGCTGAAAGTCCACCCCTCCTCATGCCTGGCCGCGGGAATCGAGAGATGCTCCTCTCCGCTGTGGCTTTCACCTTGAAGTCAAGGCCACCGTGAGCCCCGGGGGATCTGGATGCACAGTCAGTGCAAGCACATGCCAATTCTCTGGGAATACGACCTATGGCTTTCATCAGATTCTCAAAGAAACCTAGAACGTCAAAAACGCTGATAACCATTCCTCTCCTCAACAATGCTGAGAAGCCTCTGGCATCACGCACTCGACAGGAGAAAAAACGATTTCATAAATGATACTAATATTCCAAGTGAGTGACAGTAAACGGCAGAGTTGTTTGGCTTGTTTGTTTGATTTTTTGGTTTAACCCAATGATTTAAAAGTCTAAGGAAATTTCTGGAATATACCCAAAAGAACAGAAAGCCGGGTCTCGAAAATATATTTGTACACCCATGTTCATAGCATTACTCACAATAGTCAAAAGATGGAAGCAACCCAAGTGTCCGTCAGTGGATGAGTGGATAAACACCATGGTCCCTCCACACCACGAATAGGATTTGGCCTTAAAAAGGAAAGAAGGTCGGACACCAGCTACAATGTGGATAAACCTGGAGGACATGGTGCTGAGTGCGAAATGTCAGGTCAAAACAGCAGGTGCTGTGTGATTCCACCTACGCAAGGTCCCTATGATGCTGTTTTTGAGTGTAGGCGAGGTTCAGTGGGGTCCGGAGGCGATGGCCAAGAAAGAATTCTTTTTTTCTTCTTCTTCTTTTTTTAAAGATTTTATTTATTTATTTGACAGAGAGAGACACAGCGAGAGAGGGAACACAAGCAGGGGGGGTGGGGGAGGGAGAAGCAGGCTTCCCGCCGAGCAGGGAGCCCGATGCAGGTCTCTCGACCCCAGGACCCTGGGATCATGACCTGAGCCGAAGGCAGACGCTTAACGACTGAGCCACCCAGGCGCCCCTTTTTTTTTCTTTTTAAAGATTGTATTTATTTATTTGAGAGAGAGAGGGAGAGTGAGCATGAGAGAGAGAGAGAACCAGTGGCAGCAGAGGGAGAGGGAGAAGCAGGCTTCCCGCGGAGCAGGGAGTCCGATGCAGGACTCGATCCCAGGACCCTGGGATCATGACCGGAGCCAAAGGCAGACGCTTAACGGACTGAGATATCCAGGCGCCCAAGAAAGAATTCTTGAGACTTCTTTGGTGCAAAATGGTGGTTTTATTAAAGCACAGGGACAGGTTCTGTGGGCA
Organism: Neomonachus schauinslandi; assembly: GCF_002201575.2. Taxonomy (NCBI): domain Eukaryota; kingdom Metazoa; phylum Chordata; class Mammalia; order Carnivora; family Phocidae; genus Neomonachus; species Neomonachus schauinslandi. The sequence goes on from NC_058407.1 coordinate 6,233,028, forward strand.
GAAAGATCTGCTGCCCTCCACCCCCAGCACCCCAGGGATTAGTGAGGAGCAAGTGATGAAATACTTTGGGGTTGGGGCAAGGAAAGACAAGGTAAGTTTCAAAAGGATTTTCATATGCTAAAGAAGACTCACAGGATACCAGAGGCCTTGCTTATTATCAAACCAAGGTTGTTTTCCCATCTAGCAAGGTATTAACATTAAGACAGTAGGGAGTTTCCTGGAGGAAGGTTATAATCTGCCTCCTCAAGGATTTGTCAATGGGCTACAGATTATAAGGACATTTAATTTTATCTACATTTCCTTCTGCCTTTGTTTCCCAGATCACTTAGAAGAGACAGAAAGTAGAGTGGTGAGCATCAGGGGCTGGGGGAGAGGGGGAGAGGGGGAGGAGGAGGGGAAAGTGGAAGTTTAGTGGGGACAGTTTCAATCGAGGAAAGATGAAAAAGTTCTGGGGATGGATGGATGGTGGTGAAGGTTGTAAACAATGTGAATGTGAATGCCACTGAACTGCATACTTTTTTAATGATTAAAATAGCAAATGTTGTCTTATGTGTATTTTGCTACAATATTTAAAAGTCTGAGAAGCAAACAATGACATCTGCTGAGCACACAACACACTGGACATTTCTACTGTATTTCCCCCCAAAGCTCTCATGAGAACAGGCTCAGGGGCACCTGGGTGGCTCAGTCGGTGAAGTGTCTGCCTTGGGCTCAGGTCATGATCCCAGGGTCCTGGGATCGAGTCCCGCATCGGGCTCACTGCTCTGCGGAGAGTCTGCTTCTCCCTCTGCCTGCCGCTCCCCCTGCTTGTGCTCTCTCTCTCTCTCTCTGTCTGAGGCCTCTTTTGGGCTGGAAAATGAGCTGAGAAGCAGTGCAGTCCAGCTCATAGATAGCAGAGAAAGTGGGGTGAAGTAGACTTACTCCCCAGGTCGCCAAGTCCAAGATGGATTCCAAGCTCCTCGGAGAGCAGAAGGCCCCCATTCCAGCTCCTTCCGGCCTGCTCGGTGGCCTGTGGCACTCCAGAGGAGGGTGGCCAATTAACATTTGAAAAGATGCTCAACCCCATGAATAAAACCAGAAATACAAATGAAGACGACAGAGACACCATTGTGGCGCTAGGTGGGCAAAAACAAAGCCCGATACAATAAAAGAGAGGGTGTGGGTGAATGCTGCTGGTGTAAATGGAGAGGCTCTTCCACATACGTGTGCCGGAAACACACAGGAATATTCATCGCCTTGCGTTTATAAGATGGTAGCAGAGTCACACAGTCGTTCTGTAGCAGTGAGCATTAGCCGGCCCGTACCTCACGCCACAACAGAGATCTGCCTTAGAAACATAAAGGGCAGCTCGTCCTGATGAGCGGTGGGTGATGAATGGAAATGTAGAATCACTATGATGTGGTTCTGGAATATAGGTAAGGTTTGGTGGGGAGAGGTCCAAAGCCGACGACCAAGAAGGAGTTTTTGAGACGCCTTTGGTGCAAAATGGTGTTTTTATTAAAGCACGGGGAGAAGACCCGTGGGCAGAAAGGGGTTGCACCAGGGTCTGGAGGAGTGGCTAACTGTATTCTCAGGAGGTGGCGGAAGTAAGGAAAAGGGAGGTTTCAAGAAGATTTTCATATGTTAAAGAAGACTCACAGGATACGGAGGCCTGGCCATTGTCAAGTTAAGGTTGTTTTTCCCTCTAGCAAGGCATTAACATGAAGATAGTTGGGAGCTTCCCGGAGGAACAGTACACTCTGCCCACTTCAAGTATCTGTGAATGGGCTCCAGGTTATAAGGACATTTAATTGTATCTACATTTCCTCCTGAAAGCTAGGTTATTGATAGAAATGCTTTGTTTTGTAGATTGCTAAGACATTAGTAAACTGAGGGAAACTCGGGTCTTGCAGGACTGTGATCTCTATTAGTTAACTATTTGTTTTTCCTTAGCTTTAGGACAGCCAGGAGTGCAAGAGGAATGTCACAAACACCCCATGGGGGGGTGGTTATGGGGTGTCAGCTTCTGCTTTGTTCTCTGCTTGTCTTCTGCTCCCTCATCAACTACGTTGTACATGTGAAACTCATGGAACACGGTAGCTTAGCTACACTGGAATTAAATTAAAAAAATAATAATAACGTAATGTACAGGAACAAGGCCAGGATGTCTGTTCTCCTAACAGCATGGGAGGTTCTCGCCAGGATGATTAGACAAGAAAGGAAGGAAGACATCCAGGTTGGAAAGGAAGGAAAGCATTCTCTACTCGCAGATGGCCCGCTCTTGTACATAGAAAATCCTAAGGAATCCACAAAAAAGCTATTAGAGCTAATAAATGAGGTCAGCAAGTTTACCAGGGATAAGATCAATTTGCAAAAATCAATTACATTTCGGGGTGCCTGAGTGGCTCAGTCGGTTAAGCGGCTGCCTTCAGCTCAGGTCATGATCCCGGGGTCCTAGGATCAAGCCCCATGTACTCGGGCTCCCCGCTCAGCAGGGAGTCTGCCTCTCCCTCTGCCACTCCCCTGCGTGTGATGTCTCTCTTACTCTCCCTCTCAAATAAATAAAATCTTTAAAAAATCTATTACATTTCTATATGGTGTGGGAAACAAAGGCAGAAGAAAATGTAGATAAAATTAAATGTCCTTATAACCTGCAGTTTACTGACAAATACTTGAAGCAGGCAGAGTATAACCTTCCTCCAGGAAGCTCCCTACTGTCTTAATGTTAATGCCTTGCTAGAGGGAAAAACAACCTTATTTTGACAATAGCAAGGCCTCCAGTATCCTGTGTGTCTTCTTTAGCATATGGAAAATCCTTTTGAAACTTCCCTTATCTTTACCTCCCCCCAACCCCGAAGTATATAATCAGTTGCTCCTCATTAATCCCAGGGGTGGTGGGGTGGTGGGGGTGGGGTGGGATTGGGGGTGGGGGGCAGCAGCTCTTTCTGCTCATGGGTCCTGTGTCCCCTTGTTTAATAAAACCACCATTTTGTACTAAAGACGTCTCAAAAATTCTTTCTTGGCCATTGGCTCCGGACCCTACCAACACACCAAAGTTCGCTACAGCATATACAACAACAACAAATAATCTGAAAATTAAATTAAGAAAAAAATCCATTTAGGGGCACCTGGATGTCTCTCAGTCGGTTAAGCGTCCGATTCTTGATCTCAGCTCGGGTCTTGATCCCAGGATTGGGAGTTCAAGCCCCACGCTGGGCTCCACGCTTGGCATGACGCCTAGTTTAAAAAAAAATCCATTTACAATAGCATCAAAAAGGATAACCTACTTAGGAATAAGTTTAACAAAAGAAGTGCAAAAACAATTTGGCAGGTCCTCAAATAGTAAACTTAATCTATGACCCAGCAATTCCAGGCCTAGGTGTGTACATCTAAGAAAACTGAAATATGTTGACACAAAAATCTGTACATGAATGTTCACAGCAGTGTTACCCGTAACAGCCAAAAAGTAAAATTAATTAATTTATTTAATTTAAAAAAAGAAAAAAACAGCTAGAAAGTAGAAACAGCCCAAATGTCCATCAGCTTCTCTACAAACAAAATGTGGGAAACCCACACAATGGGATAGTATTCAGCCATGTAAAGAAATGACCTACTGATCCACGCTAAATTATGAATGAACGTTGCAAATAAAATGCTCAATGAAAGAAGCCAGTCTCAAAAAGCCAAATTCTGTGTGGTTCCATTTTTATGAGCATCCAGAACTGGCAAATCCCTAGAGACAAAAGTGGATCAGTGGCTGCCAAAAGCTGGGAGGGGTGGAGAGTTTCCTTTTCATGTGATGGACACGTTCTGGAGCTAGACCATGGTGATGTTTGCACACCACGCAAGCTTGCGAATGAACACACTCAAAAACACGGAATTGTATTCTTTAAAGGGTGAATGTCATGGAATGTGAAATCGTTCTCTGATACAATAAGCAATAGGTATTTGGTCTTTATCCCAGTTCATGGCACACAGCTTCTAAAACCCGTGGAAGTCTCCAGAATGATGTCTTTTGGGTACTAATGGAGGACTGGGGGCTGGGTCCCCATAGCTCCAGAGTGGGGATGGTCCCCAGAAAGACCAAGGCATAGTTAAGAGGATTGGACCTTCTAGCTCCACCCCCTGACCTATGGCCAATGATTAAATCATTGGCAGTTATGTAATGAAATCTCTATAAAACACCCCCACAAAGCGAGGTTCAGGGAGCTTCCAGGTCAGTGAATGCGTGAAGGTGCTGTGAAGATGGTACACACCCTTTTTGCAACAGAGACTCTGCCTTTTTTTTTTTTTTTAAGATTTTATTCATTTATTTGAGAGAGAGCACAAGCAAGAGTGCAGAAGCAGAAGGAGCAGCAGAGGCAGAGGGAGAAGCAGGCTCCCCGCTGAGCAGGGAACCCGACGCGGGACTCGATCCCAGGACCCCGGGATCACGACCTGAGCCGAAGGCAGACGCTTAACCGACTGACCCACCCAGGTGCCCTAGACTCTGCCTTATGCATCTCTTCCATCTGGCTGTTCCTGAGTTGTATCCTTTATAATAAAATGGTAATGGTAAGTAAAGCACTTTCCTGAGTTCAGTGAGCCATTCTAGCAAATCACCAGACCCAAGGAGGAGGTCATGGGCACCCCCTGAATTTATATCAGGTTGGTGAGAAGCACAGCTGACAACCTGGGACATGTCGGGTGTCTCAAGGGGGTGCTGTCTTGAGGTCTGAGCCCTTAACCTGTGGGGTCTATGCTGATCCCAGGTGGACATTGTCAGAATCAAATTGAATCACGGAGAGGTGGAGAATTGGTTGGTGTCGAAGATGGGAACAAAAACAGTTCAGATCCAAACAAGACAAAACAAAACATCACAAAGTGGAGTGAAATGAAAGCTTCATGAGAACATCACATTGTATCTTTAATCTCAAAAGCAAGCAGAACTAAATAATCTATTGTTTCCGTAAACGTGGACTCACGTGAGGAAAGAACTTTCTAAAGCATGGAAGTAACCAACATGCCCTCCAGCGCAAGGACCTCCTTCCAGGAGATGGAAGGGACTATGATGGGGAAATGGGCAGCACTGTTGTTGCTTGACCACGTAGCTCTCATGGTAGGCGCATTCAGTATTTTAGAGGATAGCAAAGGGAAAGCGTGGGTTTGAACACATTTCCTTAGGAAGCTGCCAGGCTGGAGACCAGCCTGCAGCCTCCTCAGCCTACAGCTCTCTCCCCTGCTTGGAAGCCGACCGGTGCCTCCTGGGTTGAGCAACAGGTGAAGTTGGGTTTAGGCTCCAGGGTGTATGAAGAACACATTTTCCACTACAAGCAAAAGGTCACCCTGGGCTTGTGATTTTCTGGATAGAAATTCCTTTTTCCTCTCTCTTTCTCTCCTTTTTTCCTGGGGGGGAGGGAAGCAGAGACAGGAGTTGATGTTGATCAAATTGCACATTCAGTGGCTCCTTAAGGGGGCACCACCTCAGCTGAGACCCCAAAAAATGAGTTGGAATTAAGGAGGGGAGCAGAGGGCAAGGGCTGCCAGGCAGAAGGAACAGCACAACCTGAGACAGAGCCTGCGTGACCCACTGCAAGGGCTGGAGATGGCCAAGTGGCAGGACTCAAAGAGGGAGAGAGGATATGCTAAGAGGAGGTTGGAGAGGCCAGCAGGCCCTTGGAGGCCCCACGAAGGGCTGAGCTTTTACTCCTGGGCACTGGGAGATTTCAAGATCTCCCAATGCGAGATTTCAAGTAGAGACCTGATACCATTGGGTTTGCATTTGGGGAAGAGAATGCAGAACAGGCCTGCCCTTGTCAGAGGGATGGGTCAGGGATGTTCATAGGACCCAATCATTTTACAAAAGAAACAGACACTCAGAATCCCTTTCCCAGTGGGAGTGACCTCTGAGAGGAAGCACACCAGGGCTGTTGCAGCTATTTTATGACTCCAAGGGGACAGCCTATCAGAGAGGAAAGCCAATGCACACAAGAGCAGAGCTGGATCCTTGTGATGCTTGTGTGCCCCTTGATCAAGCCAGACCTGAAGCCCACATGAACGCCCATCTTAGTAGTAGTTCTGGCTGCCATAACAAAATGCCATAGACCACATAGCTTAAACTACAGGAATTTATTTTCTGGAAGCTGGAAAGTCCAAGATCAAGGGGCCAGCTCATTTGGTTCTTAGTGAGAGTTCTCTTCCTGGCTTCTCGCTGTGTCCTCACTTGGCAGAGACGGTGTTCTGATATCCATTCCTTTTCTTGTAAGGGCATCAGCCTTATCGGATTAGGACACCACTCCTATGACCTCATTTAACTTTTATCACCTCCTCACAGGCCCTTTCTCCAAATATGGTCTCACTGTGGGGTTAGGACTTCAACATATGAATTTGGGGAGATACAAACGTTCAGTCCATAACATGGTGTGAGCCAGTAAATACCCTTTATCCTTAAGCCAGTCCCAGTTGGATTTACTGTCCCTTGGAGCGGATAAACCCCAGACTGATATAGAGGAGAGGAAGATGGAGGTGTCAGAGAGGACAAGTAGGTTTTCAGCTAGTGCAACATATGGTTGCTCATAATAAAATAATTATTGGGGCGCCTGGGTGGCTCAGTCGTTAAGCGTCTGCCTTCGGCTCAGGTCATGATCCCAGGGTCCTGGGATCGAGCCCCGCATCGGGCTCCCTGCTCCGCGGGAAACCTGCTTCTCCCTCTCCCACTCCCCCTGCTTGTGTTCCCTCTCTCGCTGTGTCTCTCTGTCAAATAAATAAATAAAATCTTTAAAAATAAATAAATAAATAAATAAATAAAATAAAATAAAATAATTATTGTAAGTTTGACATATGCTATCTACATAGGCAGAGGACTATAATACACGATAAATAATATCACATAGTTGTTATTCATGATGATCAACTCAGTGAAGTAGATAATAATTCTTACCGAGTTACGATATAATATCCTTATGTAGTAAATCTTCCCAGTGAGGTCCCGCCACCCCTGTCTACCTACCACCTGATTTGTGCACTATTCTATAGCCTGCAAGGTACATGAGGCCTTGGGGACAATTACAGGGTAGGTATACACGAGATGTGTGTGGGAAACAGAGGCTGAATGGTCCTGCTCTGGGCTATGCAGACAAGTCTGAACGCTTGCTGCAGTAGATTGGCCCTTGTATGGTAGAAGTTTTTTATTTGTATTTTGTTCTTACTGGGCAATACATCTTTTCTGGAGCAAGTCACTTACAAAAGTGGAGTCCACATTTTATTTAAAATTCAGTTCTGGGGCGCCTGGGTGGCTCAGTTGGTTAAGCGACTGCCTTTGGCTCAGGTCATGATCCTGGAGTCCCTGGATGGAGTCCCACATCGGGCTCCCTGCTCGGCAGGGAGTCTGCTTCTCCCTCTGACCCTCCCCCCTCTCATGTGCTTGCTCTCTCATTCTCTCTCTCTCAAATAAATAAATAAATCTTAAAAAAAAATAAAATAAAATTCAGTTCTGAATCTCCATTTCTCAAAGTTGATTATGAAATTGGAAATTTCCACAAGGTATTTGTTGGCTTTGACCTTCTACCATGGGGGCTGAAGAGGTGTCACGAACCACAAGTCACACCAGATGACACAATTCTGACTCAGAAGCATCACATCTATTTCAAAAGTTAGTATTTTCAAAGGCTGCGTCCAGAAATGGGTTAACACGTGCAGCTGCAGAAGTGAGTTGACATGTCACTCCTTAAGTCATTGACTTCGTTTAGATCAAATGACTTTTTCTACACTCATTTCACTCATTTTTCTAAAATTTTTTATTAATATTTTATTTCTTTATTTGAGAGACAGAGAGCATGAGCAGGGGGAGGGGGAGAGGGAGAAGCAGACTCCCCACCGAGCAGGAAGCCGGAAGTGGGGCTCAATCCCAGGACCCCCAGACCATGACTGGAGCCGAAAGCAGCTGCTTAACCGACTGAGCCACGCAGGCGCCCCTGACTCATTTTTCTAATTCCCAGTTTTCTTGTCCTCCTATGGAAAAGCAAAGCCATCACTGTGAGTGTGTTGGTTCTAGTGGCTGAGGGCCTGTTCCACAGAGGAGGCCAATGTGTATCAAAGTTGTGAGATGGTTCTTTTTTTTTTTCATCCAATTAATGGAATCAATATTAAACTTTTGGAAATCTATCCAAAGTGATGAGGAGAACAAAGGCAAAAGAAATGGAAACTTCCTTTATCTCAACTCCCCTCCCAACTTAAAAGTATATAATCAATTGCTGCTCACAACCCCAGTACAGTTCCTTCTGCCCACGGGTAATCCCCATGCTTTAATAAAAACACCTTTTTGCACTGAAAACATCTCAAGAATTCTTTCTTGACCATTCACTCCCAGGCCACATCACATCACAAAGTAAAAAAACCAACCTTATTGTGAATTCCACTCAGCTAAGTGCGCCTGGGTGGCTCAGTTGGTTAAGTGTCTGCCTTCGGCTCGGGTCATGATCCTGGAGTCCTGGGATCCAGCCCCACGTTGGGCTCCCTGCTCAGTGTGGAGTCTGCTTCTCCCTCTCCCTCTGCCCTCCACCTGCTTGTGCTCTCTCAAATAAATAAAATCTTAAATAAAAAAAAAAAAATACCACTCAGCTAAATTCAGTTAAAAATTTGAACACCAAAGGCATTTTTTTTGCAACGATAATACTCATATAAAGTTCAGTGGGGGGGCGCCTGGGTGGCTCAGTCATTAAGCATCTACCTTTGGCTCAGGTCATGATCCCAGGGTCCTTCCCACATCCGGCTCCCTGCCCAGCAGGAGTCTGCTTCTCCCTCTCCCCCTCCCCCTGCTTGTGTTCCCTCTCGCTGTCTCTCTCTGTCAAATAAATAAAAAATCTTTAAAAAAAAAAAAAAGAACCCCAGGGAGCACAAATGTACTTGGAATTGGATGTGGTTAATAATTTCGTCCAAACAAGTTGTAAATTATATCAATTTCCGTGACAAAGCTGATGGTAGATACAAAAAAGTACTTGAGCATGGCAGGAACTTTTTCCCTGTGCCCCTCACCAACTGCGCTTTGGCAGTATGAACCTTCGCATAACAACGTTATGTGTCCCAGTGGCATTGAACAAGTCCCCGGAACCGGTGCATTTTATCCAAGCACAATTTAAAACTTTTAATCAAAGTATTCAGTAACGGAAGCACCTAAAAAAAAAAAAATCAGCCTTTGCGCTTTTTAGCAAATTACGATTGCACAGTTGCAAACACGACGATGAAACGCGGAAGACCTTGAAAAAATAGAACGTTCAAAGCATGATTTTTGAAATTCTGCCAATCGCACTTAGAAATACCTTTGCAATACCTCCACGTATAAGAAACACCACCGGGCTTAACTGAGTAAATTTACATCTTGAATCCAAATGTACAGAAATTGAGAAGGGCCACTACTCTGCAGCACCTAAATCTGGTGAATCGTTCAAAAGAATCAGAGATCCCCTCCCACCCCGGGGTCTGCAAGGCGTCAAAGGTGAGTCCATGCCGGGAACAACCCCATCTCCAAGCCTCAGGTTCCTTTTCCAGACAGTGTGTGGAGTACCTTCCGCTTCCGACAGCGTGGATGCTGCACAGCCTCGCTCCCGGCGTCCCTCGGGGAAGCCGCGGCGCGAGAGAGAAAACACCGCCCCCAGCCGGCGCGCGTGCGCACACGCCAGCAGCGCCAAGCCCCCAACGCGCCGCACGCCCGCGTACGCCCACGCATGCCCGCGCGTTCACGCACGTGCGCACGCGTCCCTCGGCCGGCCGGGCCTCCGGGCTCCGGTCCGGCTCCCGGAGCTAGGCTCCCGGCGGCTCGCGCGATACGGCGCCGGGCGGGCGGACGGTGGGCGGGGGCCGCGGGGAGGTCGGGAGGAGGGCGGGGCGGGCGCGGGCGGGCCGAGTCGGGAGCGCCGGGCCTGCGGGCGGCGGCGGAGTGGGACTCGGCGCTGGCGCTGGTGTGGGCGCCATGGACGCCGACGCGGGGTCGGAGAACCCGCCTGCCGAGCGCGGCGACCCGGGCCTGACTCCGGAGGAGGACGCGCGCGCCCGGGCAGAGTTCGCGGCGCTGCACGGCCTGGCGCTGCGCGCGTCCGGGGTCCCCGAGCGGTACTGGGGCCGCCTCCTGCACAAGTTGGAGCACGAGGTGCGGGCTAGGGCGACGCGGGAGGGCGAGGCGCCGGCAGGGACGACCGGGGTGCAGAGCGGGGCCGGGAAAGCTGGGGCGCGGACGGTGCTGGACCCTTCTACCGGGAAGGGTGTGGCTGCGGGCGGGCCTCTGGCCGAGAGCCGCTGGGCTGCGTCGCGGGGAGGCCGGACCAGGTGCGCTGTGGGGGGAGGCTGGCGGCCCCCGGGAGGACGCGGGCTCACGGGTTGGGAGTGTGTCTGGGGGAGAAGTAGAGAAAGCGCGTCCCGGGGCGGGAGAAGCCTCTGCCGAGGTGGGCAGGCCTGGGGGAGACGCGCTGGGGGTGTGTCCGTGTTGGGGCGTGGCGTGGACGCGGCGGGAGAAACGGACAGGATTGCTGATGAAGAGCACGAAGGCCATGATGACCGACTTAGACGTCGCCTCCTTGGCGGTTTAGGAGCTTTTAGAGTTGGGGGCCTAAGAGTGGCAGCAAGAGCCCAGTACCTGTGGCCCCGATTCTACCAGTGCCTAGGGCTGGGCCGGGGATGTGTGTGCGGTTCCTGTTGTGTGTCGGGACCTGTACTGAGTTATCCACACATCTGAGCCCCACAGATTTAGCATCCCCATTATGCGGTTGAAAAAACTGAGTCACAGGAAGAGCAGCTGAGTCTCCCAAAGTTTGTCAGACTTGGGAACCTGTCCCTTGCTCTCAGCCACTGCCTCCTCCAGGGAGAGTAGATGTCCCATGAATTTGTGTGGCTTTAGCTGTTCGAGTCATAGAATTCTTTCTTGTGTCATCATTTGATTTGAGCCCTGGTCACCCTCATTTTGCAGGTGAAAGGAAAGAGGTTGTGGGAGACGGAAAAGATCTAAAGAAAAAGGTTTACATGCTTCTAGATTCTCTGCCCTTTTGTGGGGACGGCTCCCTTCTGCCCACCAGCCTTCTCTAGCCTGGGTCTCCAGTGGGGCTCCCCACGGGTGCTCGCTGATGAGTGGGCCCGGGTTTTGGGTCGTTTGCCCAGGTGCTGAAGCCAGAGCACATTCACAGGCCAGTTAGAGGGGCCTTCTTAGTTAACTGGAAAAAGGCTCTTCTTGGGGGGGGGGGGGGGCTGCCCCCAGGGCCAGGACAGACCAGGGCAGGTGATGGAATGGAGCCCCAGAGCCAGGAAGAGGTAGTCACCCAAGCCTAGCCGCTCGACAGAGCGCACTTTCTCAGCCAGGTTTTCTGTGTTAAATCCGGGTTCACCAAATACCCTCCTGCTCCAAACACATAGTTACTATAAAAAAAGACATTTCAGTGACACTCACTACATCCCTACCTCTTGTGAATTTCCTTCCCCATACGACTTGCCCTCCCTTCCACCAGTGTTTCCTGAGCCCTTGGCTCTGGTCCCAGGCATGTGCTGGGGGACCCCCCCCCCCAGTTTGTTAGGATAAGAAGGTTCTCCTCATTCTGGGTGAAAGGCACATGATGTGGGAACGCCCTGGCCCTAGCCCAGCCAGCCTCCGTAGGCAGGAAATCCTCATTCAGGCAACACTGGTCCGTCTGAGCTGGAGTCTCCCATCTGGAAAGCCCGATGGTGGAACAGGGCCCCAGCTCCCACTGTCATAGTGGAGATTGGGTGGGGAGGCCTAGATGACATCAGCCGGGGCCGGCACATGGTGAGCAGTCACCAGGATGTAGCGTCCCCTCTGCCTTGGCTTCTGTAGCTCTACCAGGGGACCGCCAGTATTTTTCCATGAGCTTCCCTTGCCATTAGGGGTTATGGGCAGAGCTGAGTCATCACTTTACTAGACCCAAAACCTACATCCATTGTTCCCAGTGAAACCTGCCACTGCTGCTCTGGGCCCAGGTGTGGGGGAGGGCACCTGCCAACAGGAATGGGGCCCCTCCCAACTCCCCGCAAGGCCAATGACCCTGGTGTCTTGCCTCAGATCAGTTTCATTGGAAAGGATGGGAGTGTTTTAAAATAAATTCCATCTCTCCCTGGCGGCAGGAACTTCCCAGCTGTAAAACCACTTCCCTTCGTACCTCCTTAGGGAGTTTTTCCAGTCCATCCATGAAGGGATTGTGGTCACCCTCATTTCACAGCTGGGGGAAGGCAGGCCCTCTATCCCCAGGCCTTAGGCTACCCCACTGTGCCCCCTCCCTCCATATGATTTGGGGATTTGGGTTCTGGGTTGAAACCCAGGGTGTGAATTCCAGTCCTCTGAGCAGCTCTGTCCTGGAGGGGAGGTAGCACCCCAACCCCCTCCCACCCCAGCTCTGACTGCTTAGGGAATCCGGCTTGAGGCGGCTCCCCTTGTCTTCCAAGGACCCTGGCATGCTCCACCTGTTCCACAGCTTCTGTGCCCCTACCTGGGGTCCTTGTACTGCCACCCCCAGCCACATGTTCAGATCTTCCCCCGCTTTAACACTCACCTCCCATCAGGCCCCAGCGCCATTGACCTGGGCCTCCCACATGGCCCCACCTTACTCCACTGCTGCTCGGCTGCCTGCTCCCTAGGCAAGATCATGAGCAGTTCGCCCTCACACCCCGGAGAGCCCTCCTGCCTGGCACAAAAAAGCTGCGTGTGCCTGCATAGGGGGCTGGTTTGCATCTCTGTTGGGGTCCTGAGAAGTGGGTTTTGGGGAACTGGCTTTTGTTGTCCCTGCTCATGCCAGGGACTTTCTGTGCGCTGTTTTATTGATTTACACTCTGCTCTCCTGGAAGGTGGAGGATGCCTTCTTCCCCGGGGAGAGTCTAGTCTCAGAAGCATAATGGTGCTGGCAGGTGCTTACACGGCATTTGCCGAGCTTAGGTTCTTCCAAGCTTTTGATATCTGTTAATCATTTCATCCTTCCCACAACCCTCTGAGGTCGGTTCTGCTGTTCCCATTGTAGGGATGGGGAAACTGAGGCACAGCGTGGTTCAGTGACCAGTCCAAGGCCCCACCACCTGGCTCCAGCATCTGCCCTAAGGCCCCCTGCCAACTGGTGGCAGACACGTGGTGCATGAGGGGGGCATGCTGGCTCGTCTTCACCAGCTGCATGTGGTTGGCAAGGAAACTCAAGGACCAAGGCCCTTATCTTTCTGACCCAGCACTTGAGACCAGCCACAGAGCATGCGTTGTGCAGGCCCGAACCGCTTCTTGGCCTGGCTGGCGTGGCAGCTGTGGGAGGCTCTTGGCCACCTGCCTTCTTTCTGGGGCGCCTCAGCTGCTGCCCTGGTGTAGGATTGGCTGTTCCTGTGAAATTGGAGTTGATCCCAACCTCCAGATTCACCTCTGACCTGACCAGAGTTAGGCTAGATTGAACTCTACCACATGCCTGCAGCCCCACTTCTAAGCGTAGGCCCCCTGGGCTGCTGGACTTTGGACAATAGCTGGTGACCATGGTTAGGTTGCAGTTCTGGCTGATCTCTAGGAGCCTCAGTTTCCCCACCTGTAAGATGGGTAGTTGGGTACTAAATAGGTCCTGCCTCCCCTGAGGGGTTTCGTTGGCCTTTGAGGCCAGGGTGTGGCGCTCCTTGGGGCTGGAGTTCAGGCCCCCCGGGAGCCTGCCAACACCTCTGCTGTGGCCCCAGGTTTTCGATGCCGGGGAGATGTTCGGGATAATGCAAGTGCAGGAAGTGGAGGAGGAGAGTGAGGGCGAGGAGGCCCGGGAAGCGAGGAAGAAGCAGCCCAACCCCGGCGGCGAGCTCTGCTACAAGGTCATCGTGACCAGCGAGAACGGGCTCCAGGCGGCCGACCCCAACAGGTAGGAGCTGCAGGCCCGACACCTGAGTTCCATACCGTGGTCCTCAGGGTGGGCTCCCTGTTAGATTGCACCAGGGATGGCCCCTCTGGGGAGAAGCAGCCGTGGCAGGCCCTCGTGTTTGCTGTGTCCCGAGCACCAGTCCCTTAGCCCTTTGTGAGAGGCGCTCGTGGCCACCACAGGTTCCAGCTGGGCCCCACGGTCCAGTTGGCCCCAATACCAATACCGATGACGCTCCCGCGTGAGTCATGTTTCAGACAGACCTGAGAGCAGCCTCCCCACACCTCTCCCAACCATCACTGGGGTTCCACAGCAGAGGGGTGATGCGTTCCGACTTTGCCGATGAGACAAGGAGGACCTGCCCAAAGTCACACGGCTGGCTGAGAGCCCGGGTGTGGCGCGTCAGTTAGCCGGGGCTATCCTGAGGACCTACCCCCGGTCCTACTGAATCCCAGGCTCTGAAAACTATGACAGGTTCTCCCAGGGCTTTATGCCCGGCCTGTGAGCAGTGTGGTCTGCTTAATTCCTCAGGGGAGGACACCGGGGCCACAGGGTAGACGGGGCAGAGCTAAGACTGGACCCTGGGATTCCTGCCTCGTAGGGGCCAAGAGGAGCTGCAGGCCCATCTACCAAACTTTGTGGGACCCTTGAGGAGGAAACTGGCCGGCCTCTTGTGCAGAGTACCCTGTGAGGGGGTGGGAGTGGCCACACAGGTAGCCAGCCAGCCGCCTCCACCCACGTGCTCTCTGACTCCGAAACTTATAGGCTCACCTCACACCGTCAGCTCGGTGCACCTGCTCTGGGGCCGCAGGCCCAGCAGCCACCTCAAGGAGCTCACTGCCCCTCTGCAGCCTTCAGGCATAGCTCTCCACCAGGCGGGCACAGGACGGGATGCGGGTGGAGTCCTGTAGAGCTTTGAGTCTGCCCTGATTGCCAGACCCCAACTTCATCCTCTCTCCACACCTGCTGTGTACAGCACCCCTCGTGAGCATTTGTCCAGGGTCACGCCCAGGTGTCCTGCCTTGAAGCTCGGCTGTGTGCAAGGCATCCCGGCATCCCATGGTCATAACCTCTAAGCGCGAGGGCAGGAATAAATCTGCATTTGTTTTGAGTATGCAAACGTACAGCACTAGAAGCACAGTGGAATAAACACTGCTGACTTAGCCACCCAGCCCAAGAACTGGAGCATTTGCTGATGCCCAGGGGAACGGAGGTGACGGCCGCTTTGCCCAGAAGGCGAACCACACCCCTAGGTGTCCGGAGCCTCCCGTTCCAGCGGGGCTCTGGAAGGTGTCCCAGCAGCCCTGCCCTGGGGGGCGGGAGGGCAGGTGCCTGCCTGGTCCTCTGTGGTGGCCCCACCCCCGGGCTCTTCCAGGGGGCCTGGGCATGTGGGCCGCGGGGGTCCAAATGCGCAGGGACTTGCAGCCTCTCCCACAAAAAGGCCTTGCTGTGTCTCAGGAAGTGCCCCGAAGTCCCAGGCCTGCGTGAGTGAGCCCCCAGTGCCAGCTCCTTGCGCTTCTCCCTGCTGCTGGCTTCCCGCTGTCTTAACCTTTGCTTTTGCCGAGCGCCTGCCAAGCCTGCAATAGCGAGGTGGGAGTGTGGGCCGGCCCAGCAGGTCCAAATGCAGTTGAAAGCACTTACTGTGACAGTGATGGATGGTGATTATCACCAAGAACACAAGGACTTGGTGTGTGCAGTCAGCACATTGTATGTTTTGTCCTCTCTGATGCTCGTACCGGCCCCCCCGACAGGAGGTAGGGACCCCGTTGGTTTTGTTTTGTTTTTTTAAAGATTTTATTTATTTATTTGAGAGAGAGAGAGCATATGAGAGGGGGGAGGGTCAGAGGGAGAAGCAGACCCCCCCGCTGAGCAGGGAGCCCGATGCGAGACTCGATCCCGGGACTCCAGGATCATGACCTGAGCTGAAGGCAGTCGCCCAACCGACTGAGCCACCCAGGCGCCCGACCCCGTTGGTTTTTGCAGACACTGGAAGAGAGGAAGCTCCCCAGGCTGCAGCGGCAGGCCCCCTCTCCCCCCGCCCCCGCGTCTCTTGGGGCAGAGCCCCTGAGGGCCCCTCACACCCGCTCTGGGCCTGTATTGGCAGCATCTTCCTCATCGACCACGCCTGGACGTGCCGTGTGGAGCGCGCGCGCCAGCAGCTACAGCAGGTGCCCGGGCTCTTGCACCGCATGGCCAGCCTGATGGGCATCGAGTTCCACGGCGAGCTGCCCAGCGCCGAGGCCGAGGACCTGGTGCTGGAGGAGATGTGGCGGTTCAACCAGACCTACCAGCTGGCCCACGGGGTGAGCGGCGGCAGCCCGGGGGAGCCAGGACCCAGCCCCAGGGGCCTTTCCCCCCAGAAGTGAGCAGACGTCTCTCCTGGGGCCCCCTCATTCCCTGTGGCTCCATCGTGGGCCTGTTACTCTGCCTTGGGCCAGCCGGTGCCGGGCACTCGGGTGTCTGGGGGCCTTGGAGCTCACAGGACACGACCCTCTCTCAGACCCCTAGACGTGGGCCCCATGACTGGCTGCCTGTTTCCTGGTGCCTTCATGTTCTGTCATCCCCCAAAAGCCCTCTGGTTCCTCACTGGCCTCTGAAGAGCTGTGTCCCTTTAGCACAAGTCCTCGGTGTCCGTCGCTATCCCTCCTACCAGCCTCCCAAGACCCACCCTCAGGCTCCAGCCCCTCGCCGCTTTTAGTGTGGGAGAAGACCAAAGTTGTTTCTCGTGGTCTCAGCTTAGATGTCACCTCCTCCAGGGAGCCCCCCTCGCCCTCCCCTGCCAGACACATCCACGTAGCTGCTAGACTGAGGGCCTTAGTCCATGCACCTGTCCCACACAAGCAGTCACACTGCAGTCTGCTGGCCTGTGTCCTGGTCTGCCCAGGATGGTCCCGGGGCCCCAGGTTAAGGGGACTGGGACGCGTGTGGTAGACACTCCAGGCTCTGGGAGTTAGGTATAGATGGGGCGTTGTTTGGGTAGACGGATGGGAGGGTGCACGACAAAAGGGGCAGGCAGATGGACCAGTGGACCCGGGTTGCTGTGTGTGCTCTGCCCACAGACGGCCGAGGAGAAGGTGCCGGTGTGGTATGTCATGGACGAGTTCGGCTCGCGCATCCAGCACTCGGACACGCCTAGCTTTGCTACCGCACCTTTCTTCTACATGCCCCAGCAGGTGGCCTACACGCTGCTGTGGCCCCTGCGGGACCTGGACACGGGCGGTAAGTGCCACAACCACCCACCCTGAAGGATGGGCCCAGGCCCTGCTTTCCTGCTGCCCCCTGATGGGCCACGTGTCTTGATGCAGAGGAGGTGACCCGGGACTTTGCCTACGGGGAGGCTGACCCTCTGATCCGGAAGTGCATGCTGCTGCCCTGGGTCCCTGCCGACCTGCTGGACTTCAGCTCCTCCACGCCCGAGCCGCCAGATGAGCACTATCAGGTGTGACCGTCTGCCTCCGACCTTGGGGCCTTTTGGCCTGGTGGCTTCTGGAACGTTCTTCAGTCCCCACGTGTTACAGAATGCCAACTGGCTACTGTAGGAGGGAGCAGAGAGTTTGGGAGCATCTGAGAGACAAGGGGCTCAGAGCTCAGGGAGTGAGCAGGAGCTGCCAGTGGCCGCCCAGCTCGGGTGCCAGCGCCGAGCCTGGACCCCAGGGCCTGAGGCCGGGACCCATGCTGTCGGAGGGTTGGAGCTGGGGTTGCTGGTGGTCAGTGCTGCTCTTCCTTGTTTTGGGGGACTCTTTGCCAAGACTGGGGGGCACAGTGTGGGCCATGAGGCTTGGTTATGAATCCCAACGCGGTACTGTTCCTCCTCACCGGGGATGTGAAGGCGCTATTCAAGCATTGCACGGTGCATTCTCCGGCACACAGTAGGCCTTCAGCAAGTCGCGTCATCGTTAGTGTTGCTGTTCTGGCCAAAAGAGGCACTTTCATCTGTGGCAGCCTCTTGGCAAATTAGGGAGCCAGGGTTTGGGAGGCCCCGGGCAGGGGGGATGGTAGAGCTTCTGGGAACACAGTCACTGCAGACCAGGCAGGGCTGAACAGGGAACGCTCCCGGGCCCCCCTCCTCCCTTCTCTGCCTCTGATCTCCCGCTTCTGCTTCCCAGTGGCTGGTCCCGGTTTGGAACCAGGCCATGAGTGAGGCCTGTGGTTAGCACCTATGGGCATGCTTGACGGTAGTCCTTTATAACATAAGGACTTGAGGTCCTATTTTTTGTCTTTATTTTACTGAGGATGGGGAAACCACAGAGAGGTTAAGTAACTTGCCAAAGGTCACACAGATGGTAGGCAAGCTGGGGCGCAACACCAGGGGGCCTGACAGCCTGTGGGCGGAGGCTGCAAGCCTTACCCCACCGTGTTGAAATTTCCCTGCCCACACGGGCACATCAGACATTCACTGAGTGCCTCGGAGGGCTGTGGAAAGGAGTGGACAAGTTAGCTCGAGTGAGAATGGGAAGCGCCATGGGGTGTTAGCCGTTCTGTGAATGCTGTGGTTTGGGAGAGGCTGGGCCGTAGTGGTGGGTCCTCCTGGCCCCTTTGCCATGAATTCCATCTAAGCCAGTGGTGGTTGAACTATCCGTGCAAGAAACTCATCACTCATCTTGAGTCCAAGGCATGTTTCAGAGCCTTGTAGAGTAGTTGCACCTAGTAGTTGCTTAGTAAATGGGTGACTGCAAAGGCGTAAGGCTTAAGAATGGCTTAGGGACAAAGGGTTCCTGATCTTGAGGTGGTTCTAGCAGACAGGGCAGGGAGGGCCTGAGCTGGGACAGCTGACTGAATTTACACTCAGGAATTCAAGTTAGTTATTGTTTTTTACCTCGGGACGTCCTCTGCTGTCCAGAAAGAGGAGTTGAGGCCAAATCTAGTTGTCCGTGGCATCCTGGTTGCTTTTCCCCATCTGACCCATCCAGCTCGGGCCTGTGCTCTGGGTCCGGGGGTTGCCGGTATGAGTCAGCGATCACGGGATAGGAAATGACTCCAAGGCAGCAGCCTAACACAGCAAACATTGATCATCTCACCCACTTTCTGTGGAACAGGAGATGGGGGTGCTTTGGACTCGGAGCCCCTCTCGAAGCGTAGCCAGGCTGTCAGCCGGACCGCATCATCTGAGGCTTGCTGGGGCTGAGGATCGGCTTCCGCCTGGCGCGCTCACACGCCTGGCAAGGTGGTGCTGGCTATGTCGGCAGGAGGCCTCAGTTCTAACCCACGTGGCCTCTCCGCAGGGCTGCAGACTTCTCTTCGAGCCCGTGAGCTGGGAGAAAGCACGGAGAAAGCCGCAGGGCCTTCCCTGAAGTAGCGCACCCGCTCCCCTGAGTCTCTGCCTTAGAAGCAGCTCCTTCGGTCCGGCCTACACCCAAGGGGAGATGCCTTTCGAAGGGAGTGTCACAGTGTTCGTTGGTGTGTTTTAAACCACCACACGGCTTACGCTTGGAACAGCATTTCAGGGCTCCACTAGGACCGGCGAGCCCCCTCCCAGGACAGGCTTGACACCTTCTCAGATGCCTGTGATTTGGAGAGAGCGTTGAGATTTAGAACAGCGTTTACATTCTCCTTTTGACACAAATGGGTCGCTCAGCATGAGGGGCCTTGAGCCCCAGAATCCCAGGGCGGGGTAGTCCGAGAGCTCTGGCCACTGCTGTGCCTGTTGGAAGGCTGTACCTGGGGCCTGGGGGTGCCCCCTGATGCGCCAGGACTGGGGAGGTGGGTGTTCCCTTGCTCCCTGTCTTGAAGCTGTTTCTACCTGCAGTGCTTTCCTTCCAGGCCATTTTGGAGGAAAACAAGGAAAAGCTGCCGCTTGCCATCAGTCCGGTGGCATATCCCTGTGACCACGTCTTCAAGTGCGTAGCCCCCTTCTCAGCTCATGATGAGCCTCCTTGCTCCCCCCGAGTTCCCATGGCTCTGAGAACAGTGCCCAGCACAGGGAGGCGCTCAGTAAGCCTGCCGTTGCCTGATGGCATGGCAGTGACAGAAGCCAGGGGCAGAGTCTTAGGATCACAGAGAGAATGCTGTGGTGGGGGGGGCGTTCCCTCTGGTCCTGGGGTGAAAACATAGCCAGGCCTGCTCCTGAGGTCAGGAAGCCTGGGCCGACCGTGAATGCGCAGGGCACCTAGCGGAGGCGGCTGGGCTGCCAGGAGGGGCCGTTCCCGGGCGTCTGCAGCTAGGGGCTGGCGGGTGAGGTAAGGCCAGGCAGGTTGGATGCCAGGTGGAACCAGATGTCCCGTTGTACAGGTGAGGAGGTGGGCGTGCAGTGCTGCGCCCACTGGATGCGGAGCAGGCTCAGAGGCGGGTCCCAGCCTGGCTTTTGCCTCCATGGGAGTCCTTCTCTCTGGCTACCCAAGCCTGGGCCAGCCCCCCAGCCCAGGCAGCCCGGGGGCCCTCCCTGGTGCCCAGGCCCACTGCCCAGAGTGTCCTTCCTCAGGGTCAGAGGCCCCACTGAGGCCCACTTAGTCTTGGCCTCCTGCTCACAGTCCTGCCCCTGGCAGTCCACTTCATCTCCTCCCCTGGACCACTGTCCAGGGCTGGGCCACCCTCCTACCTTCTTCTGCCTCGGCCACCCCCAGCAGATGGGCTTCTGGGCTCTGTCCTCACCTCTGCCCCAGGGCCAGCGAGGACCGGGCAGGGCAGGCAGCAGCGAGCACTGGTGTGGAACGAGGCCACGTCCAGGGCACTGGTCTTGGCTACACACTCCCCTGCACGCACCTGGACACCAGCTGCCTTCTCTGAGGGCAGAGTTCTTTGCATGTCCGTGGGAGGCTGGTTGTATCAGTCCTTCCTGTTTCCTTCCTGTGTGGGAGATAAGCCTGCGTCCGTGAAACACTCAGGTTATCCCGTGTTACCCCAAAGACAAGTGTGAGTTGGGCTGTGATCCCATCTTAGAGGTGGGGACCCTGGGGTCAGGAGAGTCCTAGTTGCCCCACACTCAGCAGGTAGGCAGAGAGGGTGAGGTTGACCCGGGCTGTCCAACCTCGGCCTGAGCTAGGACTGCAGAGTGGAATTTATACCCAGCCTCATCCTCTCTCACATCAGCCCAGGGTGGGGAGCACCCGAGTCCCAGGGGTGTGGCGAGCACAGGTGGGGGCCCAGCTCAGCCCGACTTCTTCCTATAGGGTCTACACAGACATTCAGCTGGTGTTCAGCCACCTCACGCACCCACGCTTCACCTTCACCCAGAGCGAGGCGGATGCTGACATTCTCTACAACTTCTCCCACTTCAAGGACTACAGGTGAGTACCCGCTACCAGGCCGGGGGTCCAGGGACTGGCCCCAGAGCCCCTCGCCGCCCCTGTAGCCATGTGCACTTGCCTCGGCCCTGCAGGACGCTCAGCCAGGAGAGGCCCAGCGTGCTGCTGAACCAGTTCCCCTGCGAGAACCTGCTGACGGTGAAGGACTGCCTGGCCTCTATCGCGCGCCGGGCGGGGGGCCCCGAGGGCCCGGCCTGGCTGCCCCGCACCTTCAATCTCCGCACCGAGTTACCCCAGTTTGTTAGCTACTTCCAGCAGCGGGAGAGGCGGTAAGGGCCCCCCTCTCCCCCCTCACCATGGAGCCCTGCGAGGCGGGACCTGTCACCCTCCCACGGCCAGGCCCGCCCCACCTGGCCCGCTCCTCGGCTTTGCACTAACTTGTGCCGGCCGCGGCGCTGGAAGCTGTGGGCACAGGGCTCTGCCGGGACCACCACGGACGTCTCCACGTCTGGGCTCAAGCAATTCTTCCTTGTACCCCAGGGTCCAGCCCCTAACGTTCCCTCTGTGACACCTCCCACTACTCCCTGGGAGAGGTTGGGTGCCCCTCTTCTAAGACTGCCGTGGTCCTGGGAAGGTGGGCACAGGGCACAGCCTAGCCAACCGCATGTGCTCTCAGGGGCCAGGACAACCACTGGATCTGCAAACCCTGGAACCTGGCCCGCAGCCTGGACACCCACATCACCAGGAGCCTCCACAGCATCATCCGGCACCGCGAGAGCACCCCCAAGGTGGGCCTCGCGGCTCTGGGCACACAGGCTGGTCGATGAGACTGGGGGGCAAAAGGGGACTCGGGTGTCGGGCCCTATGGGGGTGGGTCCTGGTGTTGGCAGTGAGCGGGGTCACTCGGCTCACAGGTGTCTCTGAAGCCCCGACCGCGACTCCTTCCAGTGTCCTGGCCAGCAGGGGAGGGCTGTGTAACTGTCCAGGGGCGGGGGGAGCCCTTGTCGAGCGCTGTCCGGGTGTGTCTGATCTCAGAGACCCCACTCCACCATGCGGGACCGCCCGGCAGGAGGGAGGCGGCCAGGCCAGGGAGCCCCTAGACGATGCCGTAGTGACATGGGGCCCGTCAGGGGCGGTGTTGGGGGTGGGGGTGTTGTAAGACACACAGCCCCTGGGCAGAGGTCAGGGAAAGCGTGCCAGTGGGGTGGTTGCTGAGCGGATTCCAGGCAGCGGAGGAAGAGTTGGTGGGATTACGGCTGAGAACTTGCATGCAGTTTTCAAAACCTAAAAACTGATGGGATCTTTTCCTTCAGCCAAAGTGAAGGTGAAGATACAGAACTTGCCGCAGCCTAGACAGTGTTTGAAAAGACCAAGGAAGGAGCCAAGTGCAGGGCGCAGGGCTCCGGGGGCCAGGGCAGGAGCGTGCCTGTTTCTCCAGGATGTGGTGACTGTGTTTGGATGGCCCACAGGCGTGAGCCTGTCACCAGGGAGGACGGATGCAGATGGGGTGAGGTTAGGTGCCTCCGGGCCAAGGAGAGGGGAGAGCCGCCTGCAACCCTGCATCTGTGTCCTCCAGGTCGTGTCCAAATACATCGAAAATCCTGTCTTGTTCCTTCGAGAAGACGTGGGGCCGGTCAAGTTCGATGTCCGCTATGTCGTGCTTCTGCGGTCGGTGAAGCCCCTGAGGCTGTTCGTATATGACGTGTTCTGGCTGCGCTTCTCCAACCGGTAATTGGGAGGCTGACTGGGGGGTGGGGGGGTGATGGGGCCCCTCTTTATCTTGGGGTCAGAAAGCCCGTCCTGGAGCTCCTTCTCCACCACGCACCCAGCGGGTGGTCCCGCTGAGCCCGGATCTGGTCCCTGGCGGGAACTCGTACCCAGCCTGCATCAGCCACGGGTGGGGACGTGAGCAGCGCTTGTCACTGTCAAAGGGGCACCAGCAGCTGCGGATCGTGATGGCAGTGATGGGCCATCCAGGTGTCTTCCCAGAGCTAAGCTCTGAGGGGCCGCAGGGCCACCCCCTCACTCCGATGGGGGCACTGGTGTCCGGCAGGGTCTCTCGAGCACCGTCCCTACTGGGACGTGGCCATGCTCAGGACCCTTCCGTGTCTGGGCGCTCCTCCTGCAGGCCCTTCGCACTCGATGACCTGGACGACTATGAGAAACATTTCACCGTCATGAACTATGACCCGGAAGTGGTGCTAAAGCAGGTAGGTTCGCTTGGAGGCAGTTACAGACCCAGACCCCACACCCATCGGCTTGTCTTCTGGGCAGGCTGTGTAGACCCTCGGAGGAGCTGCCTCTGGTACCTGGGTTAATCTCAAAGCGGCAGCCCCGCAGCTCAGAGAGGCACACGCTCTGTCTGAGGTGCCCGAGGCCTCCCCAGGTCCCGCAGCAAGTCGGGGCCAGGCAGGTCTCCACTGGAGGCACAGACCGCCTTCCGTCCGGCACCCCCCGAGCACAAGGACAGGTGGGGGTGGGGAGGCACAGGGGTGCGTGCCACGTGGCCCCCCGGGAGCACGCTGCTGCTGCTGGCCCATGACCCTGCCTGGATCCTGGATCCGTGCTCCCCCTGCTGTCTGGGCACCTTGGGCAAAGGGACATCAGGGCAGAGCTCCTTCCGAGGTGAGGGCCTCAAACCCCAGCTGGCAGCAGCGCACCTGCGACAGGTGGGCCTAGCCCGGGCAGAGGCAGAGCCTGCTCTGGGTGGAGGAAGGAGGAGAGGAGAAAGAGGCTGCCTCACACGTCGTCCCAAAAGCCCTCCCTGACCTGCTGGCTGGTTGATGGCTGTTTCAGGCCAGTGGGAAGTAGGGCACACCCACTCACCCCCTCACCCACCCTGCTCACCCCAAGGCCTGCAGGTGGCCTTCTCTCCCCTGCCTCCCACAAGGTGGGCGCTCTTCTGAAGGTGGTAATTACCGTTTCCAGACGTGTTTTGATTTTTTGGCTTGATTCTTTTGATCACAAAGCTATTCAAATGGTGGTTTTATATATATATATGTTTTTGTGTAACTGCTGTCCAGGTGAGCAAATCCTTCTATGGTTTTTTTTTTTTGCTGAGCATCATGTATATAGATTCGTCATTATTGCTAAATGTGGCTGGGGGCGTCTTTGTCCTGGGATGGTGTTGTTCATAGACATTTACGTCACTTGTGGTGTTCACCATTAATAAACGAGCTGCATTGACCACTCCCGGGGACACCTCGCTGTGCCCATGTCTCAGCAGTCCTCGAGGGTGGACTGAGCCATCAGAGTGGCCGTACCCACACGCACGCCCAGCCTGGCTGTTGCTGCTTGTCCTGGGCCGCGTTGGAGGCTGGTCCCTAGGACCCTGAGCCGTCAGCAGGGCCCTGGGACACGGTTGGAAATTGTTTCTGAGAGAACTGAATGGCGTCCCCCCACATTGTGAGTGTGGCACCCCAAGGGTCGCGTTTCTCTGTAAGCTCCTGTGTGTGGGAACACATCGCCAACAGGATGTGAGCATCAGGCCTCCATAGGGAGCCCATCCTGGCTCAGCCTTTCAGGAAGAAGCCTGAGCTTAGGGCCGGCTTGCGCACGTGTGTTTTAGATGCAGTCTTGGCCCGAGGAGATCTTTCCGTCCTCAGGCACTTGGAGCTGGTGCTGAGCGGCGAGCTCAGGCCTGGGTCTGGGCTCTGCCTCCAGCACACTGTCCCGGCCTCACAGTAGCCCTGTAAATAAGTGCTGCACAGGGAGCATTGTCCCATTTCACAGATGAGCACACTGAGGCTCTGACAAGTAAATTGCTTGTCCTGAGTCACAGAGTAAGATCCAGAGTTCAGACTCCGTCCCCTGCCTCTCATTTGTGCCCAGGGGCGGGGGTGCTGGATAGGCTGAGGGTGCTGACATGTGGCCCCGGTGAGTGCCAGAGCCTCCACGTGAAGGCAGGGCAGGCTTCCCCGCTCCCTGCCCCGAGGAGGCCCCCGGGCGGAGCGTGACGGGCCGTGTGTCTGTGGCAGGTGCACTGTAATGAGTTCATCCCTGAGTTTGAGAAGCAGTACCCGGAATTTCCCTGGAAGAGCGTCCAGGTGAGTCCTGGGTGGAGGCCGGGGCTTCCCTCGTGGGCTGGCGTTGGGCGGGTGGGGGTCTTGGCCTCCTTGGGATGGTCCTGCTCCTCCCACCGAGGCCGGTGAAGGAGACGGCGTGTGCTGCAGCCCTCCTCCCCCTCTAGGCCTTGTGGGGTGTTCTGGAGGGGAGTGGGAGCACTGTTGGGACAGCCAGATGGCGATAGGCCCTACCTGCCCCAGAGATTGCAGACCTGAGGGGGCAGTAGGGACACAGCTGGAGACCCGGGCTGGCCTCCGCATCCTAGAGTGCTTCCGCTGCTGCTCTGGGCACCTTGGTGCCGCGGGGAGCTGGGGGCCCCGAGGCAGGAGCCAGGCAGCTTAGCACGTGTCAGAGGAGACGGCGAGGGCCGGGGGTGGAGACACGAAGGCCGCAGGAGGAGGGCTCGTGGGCCGTTTGGGGCCGCAGCTCACGGAGAGGCAGTGAGGCCGTGAGGCCGTGTAAGGAGCTGCTCTGGGGGCTGGTCCCAGCCTCAGAGCCGTGCAGCCCCCAACCCTGCCTGCCCCTTCCCCAGGCTGACATCTTCCAGGCCTTCACGGAGCTGTTCCAAGTGGCGTGTGCCAAGCCACCGCCCCTGGGCCTCTGCGACTATCCCTCGTCCCGGGCTGTGTATGCCATCGACCTCATGCTCAAGTGGGACAACTGTCCAGATGGTGAGGGGGCTCGCCTGCCCCATAATCCAAACCACGCCCCCCTCCACTTACCCAAAGCCCATCATCCAGCCCTCCCCCGCCCCCGGGGGACAGAGAGGGCATCTCCGGTTCCTTGCCCTGCTCAGTGCTGCTGAGATGGTCCTTTGCCTCAGATTCACCGTGAGACCCGGTGTAGGAGGCACGTTAGGGGCAGCGGCCTTCGGGGCGGAGCGCCAGTGGGAAGGGCAGCGGGCTGCGGCGGCGGCAGGGGGGAGCTCGGGAGGGAAGGGACCAGGGACCTGGTGCCAGGCCTGGCCAGCCACCCGGGCGTGAGATGCCCTGTGTTCTTGTGCTGTCCATCAGGGAAGCGAATGATGCAGCCACAGATCCTGGAGGTGAACTTCAACCCAGACTGTGAGCGGGCCTGCAGGTACCACCCGAGCTTCTTCGACGACGTCTTCAGCACCCTGTACCTGGACGAGCCCGACCACTGCCACGTCACCCGCCTGACCTAGGTGCTCGTGGCTCCGTGGTGCGTGCCGGCCCGTTCCAGCCGCAGCGCGCGGAGCTGCTTCTGCAGAGCCCGCTCCCCTCCTCCCTCAGGCGCAGCCTCGCCTTGGAGCTGTCATCCCCGCGCCACCTCCGGGGGCTCAGGGTCCTCTTCCCTCCGAGGTCAGGAGCAGGGCCAGGCACGGTGTCCCCAGGGCTGAGTGCCAGGCGCCTGTCCGCACTCCCCTCACCACCACCTACGCTCAGCCGAGGGCTTTTCCAGAGAGTCCGGTTCCTGGGCTGCTGTGTTGCCCAGGGTGTTAGCAGATGCGGGTTCTGGGGAGCACGACGAGGTGTCCCCACAAACAGGTTTCCCCAGCAACACCTGTGGGCCCCACACGTGAGCGGGGGCCAGGCGGACTGCTTCTCCAGAGTGTCCGCCCATGTGTCGAGTCTGCCCCGTGGCACGGTGTCAGGGTCCCACCCCGCACGCCTGCCCCCCAGAACACCTGGGAGCCTGCTTCCCAGACCCAGCCTTCTTCTTTCCTAACCTCAACCAAAACCTTCACCAGCAAGCTTCCCGTGAAGTTCCCACTCAGGAAGGCCGCGGCCTTTGGCTGCCGTCGCCTTTCCATTTATGCAGAAGCAGGCCATCCTCCTGTCTGCGGCCCAGACAGAGCTTTCTCCCTCATCTGCCGTAGGCTGGGGCCTCAGGGACAAGCGGGGTGGCGGAGCGCCAGGCAGCAGGCAGCTGAGGAAGACAATTCTAGGGAGGACTTGACGTTACCGTCAGATGCTACCTTCCCCCAGAGTCTAGAGTCAAAATGTTGGATTTTTGTTCGTTTTTCATCGATGGGAGGAAAATATAAAAATTCTTATTATTTCCATAACTTTGTTTCTGAAATTTGGAGTCACATGCTGGTGTGTCTCGTGTAGCCGCAGTGCCCCCAAGCCCGGCTGACAGGCTGGTGGGCGAGCTTGCCCCCCGGGGTGGTGGTGGGGAGCTTGATTTCATTTTGAAGCCAAGAAGCAAAACGACTTGACCGTGCCTCCCATCCATGTGTCTGCTTGGCTGTGTCTGTCCATCTTCTCTGCCACCCAGAACCTCAGCTGTCGGCTGGGGAGACGCCCCTTCCCTGCAGCCAAGCTGAGGTGTAGAGAGCAGGACGCCTTGTCTCTGTTGTGCTCCCTGGGGAGCCGCCGGCGTCCTGTCCTCTCCTCGATGCGATCTGTACCGCAATAAAGTATACCTTCTTGACTTTGGCCTCCCTCTCTGTGTGGAGGCCCCGGAACCACAGGCCCGGCGCCATGTTTCAGCTGTCTTCCTGTTTGGTTGTTGAAGAAAACCAAAATACCAAGACGTCCACTTGGAGAAACGAAAGAAGACGGTGGTTTGGGTGCCAGGTGCCCGTCTGGGTCTGTTAGGGCCGCGGTAACGGGCTACCACAACTGGGGGGCTTACGCAACAGGAGTTCCTGCCTCACTTAGGAGGCTGGGGTGTCCCGGGATCAGGGGGCGGCAGATTTGGCATCTATAAGGGCCCTCTTCCTGGTTCACAGATGGCCACCCTCTCCCTGTGTCCTCATGTGGGAAAGGGCAAGGGAGCTTTGTGGGGTCTCTTGTAAGGACACCGACCCCATTCATGAGGGCGCCACCCTCATGCCTGATCACCTCCCGAAGTTCCCACCTCCTATGACCATCACACTGGGGATAGGATTCAACATAGGGATTTAGGGGAACACTCAAGACCACAGAAGGTTACTTCCCCAAAGCGGAATTCCCCCTGCACTGGTTCCATTTCAGAGCAGAGCGCAGCGGGGACAAATGTGGAGCCGGGGTGCACCTCGACATCATGGGCAGTGCCCAGGAACCTCGTCATGCACGCGCTGCTGGAGCCTCAGGGAATGGGATTCTCTTCGTGCCTGTTTCCTCACCCTGAGGGTAGGGGTGATGGGAGACCCTAACTGCTCTTAGGGCAGCCAGAGGGTCCAGCAGGCGGATGCAGAAGGGGTGTGAGTGCTGTTGGCCAGCACAGTGAAGCCCCCTGGCAGTGGGCAGAGCCCCCCCCCCAACGTGCCATCTGGACATGCCCTGCAAAGGACCTCCTGTGCCCCTCAGGACGAGCACTCACACCAGGGTGTTCATCCAGTTGCCTAACAGGGATAGTGGGCCTGCTCATTTCCAGTTCACTTGAAACCCGATTACCCAGGTTACTCTGAGCAGGCATGGCTGCAATCAGGGGACTACATGATCCAGGCTCTCCTTAATTATAAGCGGGCTTTTCCCCAATTCTAGATGTCCTTGCACCTCTGATCAGTGGAAATCAGACATTCCCCCCCAAGGAAGGGCATCAGGCAGGGCCCTCACCGTCCCTGAAGACCATACTTGCAGTGGAGACGGCTCTTACCCTTGGAAGTACTTCTTTCTGGTACTGTCTTCACTGGAGTCACTTCGTGTTGAGAATTTTTTTTTTAAAGACAGAGTGCGTGAGTGGGGGGAGGAAAGATGGAGAGGGAGAAGCAGACTCTCTGCTGAGCAGGGAGCCCCACACGGGGCTCGATCCCAGGACCCCAGGATCACGACCTGAGCCGAAGGCAGACGCCCAACAGACCGAGCCACCCAGGCGCCCCTGTGTTGAGAATTCCTTAAAGTTTAGAATTTGTAAGAGTTGGACGCCTAGAGTCAACCAGGAGTTACAGCCACAGCATTAATTGTACCAAAGTTCTACAGAACCACACAAAACAAATCCAAAAGGTAAAGCTTGAGATGCTGATGGTGAAATTTAGAAAGATTCTCTGTGATGATCCGTGGCCACATAAACACCCGCAGACGGGGCGGCCCTTTCCTGGAGAGGCACCAGAGATCCACAGGGGCCGATGACAACGTTAAAGTGCTCGGCACACGCCTGAGCGTCCCTGCCGACGGCCAGCCGAGCCCTCCTGGGCTGTATGAATGACCTTGTCTTGCATCCTTTATGGCCAGTCTGCTACAGAGGGAAGCAAATGCCCAGATTTAGGACTTCAAGGGCAGGAAGGAGCGCAGACCAGAAGGACTTGACAATCCATGAGGTATGGATTTTCCTATTAAACTGACGTGGACACTGTCAGAAGCCTGACGTTCCTAGTGGATGCCAAAGCTCAGAAAAAGAGAACTTGGTCTACTTATGAAAAACGGGGACGGGCGGAGAGCATCACAAGAAAGCCAGCCAACACAATGGCAAAGTACATCTGTCTCTCACCCATTTTTGTGGCCGGGAGGAAGTATGTGGGATATTGCCGGAGATGAACGAAGCCACAAGCAAATGCAAGAGACAAAAGCCTGCACGAGGATCCCAGAAGTCTCAGGCGCACTTAAGTGCTGAGTACAGCACATCTAGGGGGCACACGGGGGGCCTGTGATGACACTTCAGTGCCCCTCCCCCCGACCATCTTGGAAAACTAAAGAAATAATAAAAAGGATGCTCAGAGCATCCTCCATCGGAGCCTCTGCCCTGGGGAGCATCCGAGAATCCGCGGGAGGAGCTGGCCGAGGTGCACAGGCTTCCCGCAGAGCGTCATCCGCCCGGCATCCAGTTCCAGCGGAGGTGGAGGTGACAGCCCCTGCGAGAGAGCCGCCCCTTCTCGCCGAATGCGGCCAGCTGTCTCTCCCGGAGCTTCCCTACCATTGTAACTGGGTCCTGTCTGTGAGGAGAGGGCAAGGGGACAGGGAGCGCCCAGAGCACCCGGCCTGCCCAAATGACAGAGCAACACTCGTGCCCGTGTGAGTGATCGACAACCAAAAACAAAACAAGCCGCCAAAGGCCGGCAGGTGCCAGCGCCCCGGTGCCAGGCGGCCCGGAATGTGGGAGCGCGAAGCTGGAGCCGAGGTGTCGCCCCAGCGGGAGCCTGCCCGCACGACAGGCCTCTGCCAGCCTCCCCCTCCCCAGCAGCTGCCTGCAGAGGACCTGGACAACCCAATTCAAAGCTGGGGGTGACACCTCCAAACGTGGGCAGGCCTGGGCCTGTGAGGGGCTGTGGTCTCCGGGGCCTGGACATGGGCCCTACTGCCGATTGGTGTTTACGGGGCTGCCCCCGGTGGAGTGAGGCTGGCCTGAGTCCCAGCACCCGAGGGGCAGGTCGGGCAGTGTCCCCAGCTCTGGGCCCAGCCCCATCCGAGCCGAGGCCAGCTGAGGGCCCTGAGGTGCCAGCCCAGGCCGACTGCGGGCCCACACCGTGCGCTAAGATTCCTGGAGGCTGAGAGAGTGGATAGGACCGAGCTCTGGGCCTGCCGCCCGCCTGTCTTAGCAGCATCATAGCCAGGGTGTGGGCTCCGGGTCGAACCTGGGCTGCTCCAATCCGGGGCAGGCCACCTCACCTCTTAGGGGGTCTTGGGAGGGACCCGAGAAGCACAGGTAAGCGCTGACTTGGTCCAGCCTCATCTGGAGGATGCAGCCCAGGCAGATCCAGCAGTAGGATGAGCGCCCCTCCCTCCCCGCGGCCAGGGGTCCCACCGAAGTAAAAAGGCCACTGCCAGGAGGTTAAAAACTTTATTTCACTTCTAACTTTCCGTGTTCCGAGAGCATGCTTGGGGCAGTGCGGAAAGCGCAGGACGCCGTTTCTGGGATAGAGGCTCGGCCTGGGGCACTTCTGAAGCTGGTGGTGACCCCCGGGGCTGAGACCCAGACAGACCCGCAGGCCGGGAGGCCATGGAAGTATAAGGGCCACCACCCGGGCAGCATCTGATCGGCAGCAGCTGCGGTCCTCAGAGGACGGGGCACTTTCATTCGGCGAGCCGACGGCCACCACGCCAGCCTTGGTTGTCCCGCCATACACAGTAGTTGAGTGTGGCTGCAAAGGCCAGCCAGGCCAGGTACGGGTAGAGCAGGCGGGCGGCTGGTGGGCTCACCCTGTGCCAGGCCACAGCCGTGGCTCCTGCCAGCCCACCCATCAGCAGGAGGTCCACCAGCGCCTGCAGAGACACAGGGCGGCGGGGACAGGGAGGCCTGAGGCTCCTTGTACTCACCGGGTGTATGTCCCAGCCGGCCGCTCATGGGGTGCACTCAAGGGAACACTCTATTCCACCCCCCCAAGTGACCCCGTCAAGTCCCCCCCTTGGTCTCTGCCTCAGTTTCCCCTCTGTAAAATGGGAACAATCACCCCGGCCAGATCCATGCCATGTGAGGGATGCATGGCACCAGGCGTAATGTTTTCCTATACGATGGCCCCTCAACCAAGCTGGCAAGCCTGTCTGGTTCTGTGAGAACCCTGCAAGCTCCCTTCATCGGAGGAGAAGCAGCTGCGGGCTCCACGGGAGGCCACTGGTCCCCTAAAAGCTTCTGAGAGATGCTGACCACGAGCCGTGTGCCATCCCCGCCTCCGGATCTTTAGACCCTCACCCCATCTAGGATGTGATGCCCTCTGTCCCCCAAGGAAGGGCTGCTCCTCCACAGGCCATCTCCAGGGACCAAGAAGACTGGCCAAGGCCATACTTACCCAACCCATTTGTCGGCTGCCAAAGAAGAGGGGAGGCCATGCCCAGTTCAAGGCCAGCTGCCCAGCATAGAGACCCAGGGGAACCACAGCCTCCTCGGAGAAGCCCCCCAGCTCTTTCCAGACCATGTAGGAGCCATACCTGAAACAGAGGCCACCAGTCAGGGCACCAGCAAGGAAGAGACCATGTTCACCTACGGGACGACACAGTGGTGGCTCAGGCATGTTCTGCCACCGACCGTTCTGTGACCTCAGGGAACTTGCTTGACTTCTCTGGGCCTTCACCGCTCCCAGGATTGCTGTGGGGATTTGCGTTAACACCCTGGTGATGCTTAGGTCAGCGCCTGGCACGTGGGACACTCAGTAAATATCTACCATTATTATCATCAGGGCCTGGAGAGGAAAGCATACGAGTGAGAAACAGGCGCCTAAACTAGCCAGGGGCGCCCGCACAGAGGACAGGACATTTCAGCTGGGCCTTCGAGGGCGAGGAGGAGTTTGCTAGGGGGAGAAAACAAGCATCTGCACATACTTAGGGGCAGGTGTGAGCCCCTGAATCGGCCTGTGGGCCTGGAGGGTGAGGTCTGGGGGCGCAGCAGAGAAGTGAGGCTAAAGAGGCAGATGGGGACCTGGTCATGGGGGTTCTCAGAACCACGAGGGCAGCAGTAACACCACTGACAGGAACAGCTAGTGTCCCCCAGCACTTACACATGCAGGCACTGCTCTGGCTCTTTCCAAGTATCAGCTCATTTCATCTTCATGATAATGCTGTGAGGTGGGCAGTATTATCACCCCCGTGTTACAGGTGGGGAAACTGAGGCACAGAGCGGCAAAGTGACGCAGATCTCTTGGCAGGCAACCGGTAGGTAAAGGCAGGATTTGAACCCAGGTGGCCAGGGCCAGAGCCCAAGCTCTTTACTCCATGAGAGATTTGACTTATCAGGGTCACAGGGAGCCTCCGCAGGGTCCCACGAAAGAGAGACTAGGGTCACATTTGGACTTTATCAGGATTGCACTGGTGGAGGAAAGCCAAGAGGGAGTGGGCAGGCCTGGAGGCTGAAGCAAGGAGAGGTAGAAACAGTGGTGCCTGGGCCGGGATCGGGGAGGAGAGAGCAGGACACAGGAAGAGCTGGGAGCCTGGCTGGGCAGGGCCCGGGACTGGCTGGGGGTGGTGCCCACGAGACACCCAGGTTGTACGGACTGTCTTGTTCCCATCAGAACCCGGAGGCATCCAGCCTGGCTTCTGCTACCTGCTCCCTGGGCGCCTGGCATCTGCAGCCCCACCCAGTACTGGGCTGGCATAGACCCAGGATGCAGGGAACCTTCCAGAAGGAGGGCAGGGAGCTGGCCTCATCTGTGGATGCAGTTCCCACTGGGGCCACCAGGGGGTGCCCTCCCCCGCCCAGCTCTTCCTTTCCTCTGGGGCAATTGCAGGGGTCTAGTCCCAAGGCTTCCTGCAGGAGGCCCCTTGTCCAGTGGGTTGTCTTGAAAATTAACCAAGACCCTGGCACGGAGCGGATGCTCAACAAGTGGTAGCTACGAGAATTGTTACTGCTGCTGCCACTATTGGTCTTGGAGGCTGCCCAGGTCTGAACTTGAAACGCGGAGCCCGTCTCCCCCCGGAGTTTCGAAAACAGCCAGGGTGCCAGCGCCAGCTCCGGCCCGCCCCTCCCCCTCCCCCCCCCCTCCCCCTCGCCCTCCCCTCGCCCTCCCCTCCCCCTCCCCGGAGGAGGCGGTTCGCCCGGAAACGCCTGCTTCCGCAGGAGCACGTGGAGGAGACGCTCTGTCCTGGGGCCTCGAGAAGGGAAGGGTGGCCCAGCCCACCTACCCCATGGCCGAGTAGAGGGTGCCCCAGATGGGGCCCAGGGCCCAGCGGGGCGGGTGCCACGTGGGCTTCTGCAGGCTGGCGTACCAGCGGAGGCCCTCACCGCGGACGTAGTAGTACGAGCCCAGGAAGCCCCCCAGGCTGGGCACCAGGGTGAAGCCCACGGCGGGCACCCAAGTTGGGGCCATTGCTGCTGCGGTCACGGCTGCTCTGGAAAGTTCTGTGAGAGAAGACAGGGGTGGGGTGGGGGGCACTCCAGAACTGGGGCGAGACTTCCCCAAGCACATGGCACTGGGCAAGCACCCGGCAGCCCCTGCCAGCCCAGTGCCATGGCTCCAGGGAGCACATTTCCACCCAAAAACTCCTGCCCCCGCCCCCGCCCCCGCCCCCGAGGCTGCCCGGACTGGCAGGAGCCACAGTTGGTCCCACCTCAGCTCCTGCCCCAGCTGCCAGCGTCCTGTACTCTCTCTCTCACCCTCACCCTTGACCTTGGGTCTCCTGTCAAGTGACCCCTCTTCTGATTCAAGGTCAGTTCGTGTCCCCTCCACCCAGACGGCTTCCCGGCCCTTCCTCCCCAGGCCGACTGACAGCCCGGCGCTGAGAGGCCTGCATCAGTCCACACCCCGTGCTTTATGTTCTACTGCTTCTCATTCCCTCTCTCACCACTCCTTCACTCATTCACTGATTCATTCATTCACTCATTCAATAACTGGTATCACACAGAGCTTGGCTCAAATCCTGGCTCCCCACTACCTCCCTGTGACCTCAGGCAAATCAATTCAGCTCTCTGGGCCTCAGTTTCCCCCTCTGTAGAATGGGATATCAACACTGCCTGCCTGGGCCCAGCCCAGTGGGGGAGTATCCAGTTACACAGGTATTTTACCACCACCCTACAAGCCCACCTTCAAATCACCTTCCCTTCCCTCTGTCAGAGAGGGAAGGCCGCCTGCCTGGAGTCACACAGCACCCTGGGGCCAAGCTCTGCCCGCCCAGTCAAAAAGCTGCTCCCACCCTGACACCCGGGCTCACGGAAGTGGTGGGTGGGAAAGAACAGGAGTTAGCAAGAGTTCAAGGCTAGCGAGGGCCCGTCAGCCACCCTGAGAGTCTGGCAGGGCTCAGGGCAGGGAAGGTCCCTGTGTCAGGCCTGGGTGCTGCCACCCCAAGGGCTGGGGACCCAGTCATCAGGTCTGTCCACTGTGCTCATCAACTATGTCCCCTTCCCCAGGGGCCCCAAGGTCTGCTCGAGGACCTACTAGGCGCCCAGCAGTGGGTACAGCCCCCAGCAGGCTGAATTGCTTGTTGGGGCTGAGGGTCCAGAGTGACGGCAAGGGGGTGGGGGGTCCCTGGCTGGTCATCTCAGGCCAACTCTGACTGGACCTGCTGTAGGACCCTCAGCCTGTGAGCACCCCAGCTGGGACTCGGTTTCCCCACCATAAAATGAGGTGGCTGGGCTCCCACTGCCACACTCTGATCGTAACTGGAGAACCTGGAGGTGTTTGCACGAGATAAGAAGCCATCCAGATTGAGTTCAGCAAACCCGCAGCTTGACCTGCTAGGGTGGGGGCTGGGGACCCAGGGTAGACGGAACAGGAGAGTCCCTGCGAGGGGCACAGACCTCAGAAAGGGTACCCCGACCCGGGATCAAGGAAAAGATGGTCCTGGCAGGACGGCGAGCACTTCCTGCAGGGGGACACAGGAAGGGAGAGCAGTCAGGGAATGACAGGCAAGTGTGGGCTGAGGGGGTCGCCTGCCTGCAGGGGAGCAGATGCAGGGAAAAGGCTGTGCTCGCTCTGGAGGCCCTGGGGAGCCATCAGGGCTTCAGAGCAAAGGGTGAAGGCTGCCCTGGGGAGAGGGGGCAGCTGCCGCCTGGGGCTCATGAGATGCAGAAGCAACCTTCATGCCCAACAAGCAGGGACCATGAAGGCCTGGTTGACCCCCAAATCCAGCTTTTGAGGACTCTAATAATGTGAAAGTTGTTCTCAACATAACATTAAGCAAAGAAAGAGGAATATAAAGTCGACTACAGAATGATCCCAATTAAAAAAAAAAAAAAACAGGGGCGCCTGAGTGGCTCAGTCGTTAATGAATCATGACCTGAGCCGAAGGCAGACGCTTAACGACTGAGCCACCCCGAAGCCCCAATGAGCATCATTTTAAACGGGACAATTGGAGAGTGTTAGGCAGCAGGTTCCAGCTCTGCCCTCTAGTGACTGACTGATTCCTCCCTCCTCGGCCTCGGTTTTCTCACCTGTGGAATTGGGACAGTCCCTCCATCCCCCAAGGTCAAGGCACAGGTGCACTGCGAGGATGACCTCGCCGAGGGCTGGGCATGTGATACGGGGGCCCAGCAAGTAGACGTTCCTGGTCCTCCTCCCTCCCCTGCCCTCCTGCCCTGACCTCTGACCTTCCAGGGTGCACAGGACTGTTCCTGGGTGAGCGGGAGGGTCTGTCTCACCATAGTCGGGAGGCCGCTGGCCCCGTGCTCCTGCCAGGTGGATGTGGAGCTCCGGACACCGAGCCCGGGGACCCGGCCACCCAGCTGGGCTCACCAGCGGGCCACCTGGGGCAGGCTCAGGCCTCCTTAGCTGCTTTTTCATCTGTGTCACGAGGGACACAGCCCTGACAAGCCTGCCTAATAAATATGTTGGATCCACAGCAAAGTGACAGCGTTTGGGCCACCATAGGAGCTGTGGTCAGAGCCCTGGGCCTCCCCTGGAACGTGACATGGCTGGGCAGGTGGGAGGCCTTCACGCCATCCTGACCCTCACATGCAGACAGGGAAACTGAGGCCCAGAGCCGAGGGGAGGGTTTGGGGGTCAGGCACCGAACTGGGCCAGACCTCAAGTCTCCTCAGTGTGACCTTTTGTGCCTTTTCCCATGACACGGGACGGTCCCACTTTGTACCCACTTTGTTTCAAACTGATGGCCCCCCTCACCCTCCAAAGCATCCTTCCTACAGGCGCTCAAGGTGAATGCGGCCAGGACAAGACACATGGGCATCACGAACCCCTGATAAGAACCGCAGAGGTGGGCACACTTGCTGTGGGTGTTCTTGCCCAAAACGCAAAACCCCAGCCTAATCATGAGAAAACCCCAGACAACCTAGGGTGGAAGAACATTCTACAAAACTGGTATGCCCACACTCTCAAAGGTGCCAAGCTCCCAGGAGACAAGGAGAGATGGAGGGAAAGGTCACTGAGTGAAGCAGACTCTGGAGAAAGAACAACTAAACACAATGCGGGATCCAGATGTGGTATTGGGGTCCGCTCGACAGTTTGTGGGAAAACTGGTGGAACTCTAGAGAGCTGTGGTGGCGAGCGCCACACCACGGTGACTTCCCAGCTGGGGGGAGGCTGTGCGGGGGACTCTCTCTACTACATTTTTTTTTTTTAAGATTTTATTTATTTATTTGACAGAGAGAGAGAGTACAAGCAGAGGGAGAGAGAGAAGCAGGCTTCCTGCTGAGCAAGGAGCCCGATGCGGGGCTCGATCCCAGGACCCTGGGATCATGACCTGAGCCAAAGGCAGACGTTTAAGGACTGAGCCACCCAGGCGCCCCTCTCTACTACTTTTGTACCTTTTCTGTACGTCTAGGATTAGTTCAAAATAGAATATTAAAAAAGAAGTATCCTGGTTTGGCTAACAGTTTGCACTGTCCCTTACTTCTGCCCTGACCCCAGCCCCAGCCCCCGCTCCCCCTGCCCCCAGGGCCCTCCGAGCCTCGCCACCACATCACTCCTGCTCTGAGATTGCCG
This sequence comes from Neomonachus schauinslandi, assembly GCF_002201575.2. NCBI lineage: Eukaryota > Metazoa > Chordata > Mammalia > Carnivora > Phocidae > Neomonachus > Neomonachus schauinslandi. The sequence goes on from NC_058407.1 coordinate 6,270,278, forward strand.
GGGTTTTCTTCTACTCTTTTTAAATCGAGGTAAAATTTGCATAATGTCAAATTAACCATTTAGAGGGCACGATTCAGTGACATTCAGTACACTTCCGATATCAAGTTCCAAAACACTTTCGTCACCCCAAATGAACGCCTGTACCCACTGCAGTCACGCCTTGTCCCTCCCTCCCCAAGCCCCTGGTAAGCAGCAATCTGCCCTCTGTCTCTGTGGATTTACCTTTTCTGGACATTTCATGTAAATGGAATCATACAATACGGGGCCTTCGGGGTCTGGCTTCTGTCACGGAACATGTTTCTGAGATTCACTCACATTGCACCACCTGCCCATACTTCTCTGCAAGGTTCTGTGGGCAGGGGCACTCCTGTCCCCCTGCTACAGCACCCAGCCCGTGCCCAGGAAATGCCACACAGGACTTGCCCACGGTGCCCGCTGAGTGGGCCCTAGAGCCCATCGACCAAGCCCCCTGCTGTACAGAACAAACCACGGCCCCAAGAGGGTGGTGGCTTCCCTAAGGCCTCAGTGACAGAGTAGGGTCTGAGCCTTGTGTTCCTGCCCCCACTCCCGCTGCCCCTTCCAGAGCCTGGCTGTGTTTGATATTTCACTGGGCCTTGGGGATCAGAGAGTCTGCCCAGCCTGAAGGTCAGACCAGAAAGGCCAGATAGAGACAGCCCAGTCAGGGAGCTTCCTCTGGCCTCTGGGGGACTGCCCAGCTCCTGAATCACCTGACTGGGGGACCCACCAGGCTGAGTCACACGAGGCTGGGCTGGGCTGGGTTAGCCCAGGCAGGCCTGAGAGAGATGTGCTCTGGGATGGGGTCCCAGGGAGGGCTGGGGAAGGTCAGGGAGCACCCATGACTGGGAAAAGACTTGGGATGCAAGCAGAAGGGCAAAGCCACTCACACACCCTTTCCTTCCATCAACATCAGACAGTGACTAAGAACCCAAATGTTGGCTTGCCTCCAATTTGTTTTGTAATCCCAGGCCAAAGCTCCTCTCTGGGCCTCAGTTTCCCTTACATCAGGAGGGTACAACTTGTCCTGCCTGCTTCATGGGGTCATCGGGAGGCTCAAGTGAGGACCAGACAAGTGAGGGGCTGTGGCTGTCAGGGCTGGGGCCACTCACCCCATTTCCTCTGGGGGAAGAAGCGGCCCTGTGGCATCTTCTTCCAGGCTGAAAGACATCAGCCATTCAGGCACTGGATGCTAAGCGGGGCAAAAGGCTTCACACACAGCTCCACCCTCGGGCCTGGGGCCACTCACGGACAAGCAATTCTGAAACAGAGGCCGAGAAGGGCCAAAGCAGAGGGCTCAGGACCTGGGATCAGGAGAAGGTTCTAGGCCTCGGGGGTGGTGCTTGGCGGCTCACCCTGATGCTCATACTTCACTTACTCTTCACAGCAGCTGCAGGGACGGCGACCAGCTGCTTCTCCCTGGGGGGCCCTGAGCCACACCCTCCTGGCCTCCATGGTGGACATTACTATTCCCACCATCCAGATAAGGAAACTGAGGCACAGGGAATCGCAGAATTTTCCAGACCTCTATGACTCTGAGGCCCAGAGCACCCCCACCCCTGAGCGGGGAGTCTGCTGGCCTCAGCTCTGGGCCACGAGGCCATTTACCTTGATACCTGTGTCACCTCCTTCTCTCAGCCTCCTTCTCATCCCAACATGGCACTTAAGGCCTGCCCAGAGGGCCGAGGGGGCTCCCACCCTACCACTGCGGTCACAGCGGTCACACCCTCTGCCCAGTGTCAGAAGATTCTTTCAGGGCCAGCACGCTCACTCCCTCCAGCCCCAGCACCAGTGTCCCAGCCCCCACGGGGCATCAGACCCCTTCTTAGCCAGGGACAGCAGTAATAGGATCTGAATCCTCCCTGTCCCCCCAAGGGTGGGACTCAGGATCTCCTGTCCTTAAGGAGTTTCGCTCCTGCTCCCCGCCAAAAGACTCCAGACCCATTTCTGACCCTAAGATCTCACCTCCCAGGCCTCTTTTCCCCATCTGTGAAGTGGGGGCTCAGCTAGTGAGTCTCTGGGGCATCCTCCTGTTTCCAGAGGCCTCCCTATAGAACGTGGCAGAAACTGCCCCCCAGACAGAACAAAGAGTTTGTTTCTCCAATTCTCTCCTCCTCCCTGATTCTCTCCTCCTCCCCCCAGACCTCCTAGGCCTTCTCTCTCACCCAAGCCACCCGCTGTCCCCGGGACTGGTGTTAAGGCTCCTTTCTTTTTTAAAATGACTCATAGCTAATCCTCCGCCTTATAACCTCTGTGAATCTTTTTCATTATGCAAGACCCAGTACAACAGCCAACAGGTCAGGAAGGATCCATATCCAGCTGGTAACCGGGAGGTCTGGGACGGGGTGGGGCTGGGAGTGACAAGGGCGAATTTGCTCCGTGGAGAATGACTACTTTTTTAAACACAAAGAGCATATTCAGACACGGCTTGCACAATCAGAAGTAAGTAAAAGTACAAATAAAAAAAAACACAGATTCCAAAACAAAACAATGAAAAAGTGAAAGTGTATAGAATAAAAAGGAGGCTCCCTCCCTTGGAGCCCAAGCCCCTCACCTCACCCCTGAGCAACCCATGGCCAACGGTTTCTGGCCGATTCGGCCAGCTACTGTTCAGTCACTGACACAGGGGTACAGAGAACGGAGCAAGGCCTTGAACCATATGGCTCCCCAGCTATGTGACCCTGGACACGGGCTCCTGGGTGAACCTCAGTTTCCCTCAGTTCAAAGGCTCCCCTCTGAGCCTGCCTTTGGGTGTGCTGTGCGGCCATCCGGAAACAGAAGGAGGCAGCCTGCCCCCCGCCCCTTGCTCCTTGGGTCCTTTCAAGGCAGCGCCCTTGCTCCATGAAGCAGATATCCGCCCCTGCTGCCCTGCAGGGCTCCCCACTTCACCCCCACAGAGGCACCGGAGGCTCGAGGCCCACATTCTGCCAGCTAAGTCTTTCGGTCAATGGCCTGCTGCGTGCCAGGCACCCTGGCGCCCTTCTTGTACACAGCCCCCTCTGGCATCCTCTCCGAGCCCCATGACCCTTTGGGATCAGCCCCAGCCAACCGTCCCTAGGGGAGGCCCCAGCCCAGCCTCCCTGCCATTCACTGTAGAGCACATGGCTGGTACCGGGTCCCGCCGCACACTAGCAGGCCAGCCAGGCTCCCAGGCCAGGCCCGGCCAGCGGGGTGGACCCCAGAACTCTGCAGTGTGTTCACAGCTGGAAGCCCCAGCACCCCTACCGCGGCAGGAGGGGCAACGGACAGGCAGGTCCCAGGCCATCTTCTGCCCACACCAGACCCCTGTCCAGGCGACAGCGCACCTGAGCACTGAACTGGGACTCTTGGGACCCGGTTCTAAGATCCTCTGGGGCCTTAACTGGCTGTGTGCAAATAACCTCCCCAGGTGGTCTGGGTTTCCCCGCCTAGAAATGAAGAGTCTCAAGTGGACCAGGAGCCTGAGGTCTCCCGGGCATTTTGTGATCCTCTCGGTACCCCGCTCAGCCACTCCCGCCCTCCCCCTAATCCCCCTCCCCCATCCGGCTTGCTCATCTGCGGAATGGGCGGGAGCCAGGAGTGTCGGGTCCCTCGCGGCGGCTCTGCTTCCCGCCAGACCCGAGTGGAGGGGGCGGGGCGCGGAGAGGGGCGGGGCGCGGGGGGCCGGAGGTGGGGCGGGGCGGGGCGGAGAGGGGCCAGATTGCTCCAACTCCCCCCCCTTCCGAGCTCCCGCTCATCGCTGGAATCCCGCCGCACAGGATCCCCGACCGCGGAGGTCAGGGCCCCGGCAGCCCGCCGCCCGGTAGCCGAGCCCCCTGGTGCTGCCCCCCGGTCGCCCCCTGGGGTCCCCGCCTCGCAGCTCCGGCCTGCCCCCTCCTGCCTCAGTTTGCCCTCGGGCCCCGCGCCGGCGGGCGGGCGCTGTCGGGGGTCGCACCTGCGCGGGGCCGCCCCGCCCGCTGCCCCCTTGGCACCGGGTCCCCACTCACCAGCGATGAGGACGCGCTCCGGGAAGGCACTGCGCGGCGCGAGGTGGTGGCCTAGGTCCCCCGCCCGCCCCGCCCCGGCCGCGAGGCCCCGCCCGGCCCCGGCCCCGCCCGGCTTGGCTGGAAGCCGCGGCCGCCGGAGAGCTCGCTCCTCGCCTCCTCGCCTCCTCGCCTCCTCCCCTCTGCCTCTGCCTCCCCCGCCGCGAGAGGCTCTGTCGGCCCTGGTCCTTCCCGTCGCCACCGTCCCGGTTGTGTCGCTGTCAGGTCGCTGCTCTTCTTGAGCCTCACCTCTCCCGTTTGTAAAATGAGGCAACAGGGACCGACCTCAAAGAGGGGAATTACGTCGCCTGATAGCAAAGCCCTGAACACCCTCCCACACGGTAGCCCTGGCCCCCCATCGCTGGAGGAGCACCCTAGTCCCTTTAAGCGGTGCCCCGGGCACGAGGAAGGCCGGACTCTGAGTCCTTTGTGACTGTTCTCTCTGCCTCCATTTCCTCATCTGTAAAATGGGCACAACAGTGTGGGCCTAATGAGGATGCCACAGGGTAATGCAGGCAGGGCGCCCTGCAGACGCTTGGCACTCAGTGAGTGGAGACTGCAACCATCAGCGCCCCGAGCTGGCCTCCAGTTGGCCAGAGGCACCCTGATGGGCCCAGCATGTCCAGCCCCAGGCCTTGGACACCTCAGCTCATCTGCGGGTGTTGCCTTGTTTTCTTTTTTAAAGATTTTATTTATTTATTTAATTGACAGAGAGAGACAGCGGGAGAGGGAACACAAGCAGGGGCAGAGGCAGAGGGAGAAGCAGGCTTCCCGCTGAGCAGGGAGCCCGATGCAGGGCTTGATCCCAGGACCCTGGGGATCATGACCTGAGCCGAAGGCAGTCGCTTAACCAGGCATCCCTGCGTGTGTTGCTTTATCACTGCAGCCGGGGGTCTGTCCTGGCCCCCTTGGGCTGACTTGGCCAGTCAGGGCCCCTCAGCCTGCAGGAGCCAAAGTGGCCCAAACTGGTCCTTGGGGGAATCACTCGAACTACAGCTTCTTGTCCCCAGCCATAGCGGCTTAGAGCCTCCTGGGCGGCAGTCCAAATAATTAGGCCGTGCCATGTTGGCCTTTGCCAGACCTTCCTCCTTCGACGGCTTTTTTTTTTTCCTTTAAGATTTTATTTATTTATTTGACAGAGAGAGAGAGAGAACACAAGCAGGGGGAATGGGAGAGGGAGAAGCAGGCTTCCCACGGAGCAGGGAACCCGATGCGGGGCTCGATCCCAGGACCCTGGGATCATGACCTGAGCCAAAGGCAGACGCCCAATGACTGAGCCACCCAGGCGCCCCTCGACGGCTTTGATATAAAGACAAGTGTAATCCAGGATGAATTGTTTCTTCTTCTTCTGATTTTAAAAGAAATTAAAATACTTCCCTGGGTCCCTCCAAGTATTGTGGCCCCAGGCACTGGGCCTGCCCGTCTTGATGAAATCGGTCTGGCCACACCTCCCAGCAAGCAGCCCGCCCTCACCTTCTTCCTGCAAGGAGGTGCCTGTGGCTTGGCCAAGTGGCACACTCACCTCCCCCGGAAGATCCGTGGGGAGGCAACAAGGCAGCTTCCCTCCAGCCTCACCCCTACTACACATGGCACTCAAGTAAATTTCTGCCCCCAAATATCTGCTGCATGCCAGGGCCAAAGGGAGGGGCTGAGAACAAACACAGGAGGCCCCCTGCCCTCCTGAAGCTCACACAACCCTACAGTTGAGAGGGGATTCACATGGGAGGTCTGCATGCAGATGCAGACATGGAGCTGCTGTGCCTGCTGGGCCTGGAAGCCTCCTGTTACTTCTGCCTCCCTCCTGTCCAACACCACAGACCCCTCCAGAGCCTGGGCAACAATCACGGTCCCTCCTCTGAGCAGCAGCTGCAGCCCCTAGTTGGCCCCCAGCTCCCCTCTTGTTCTTTCCATTCCACTCCTCTGCTGAGGATCCTCCAAGGCTCCCACTGCTTAGGATCCAGTCCAAACCTTTTCCCTGGCACTGGAGGCCCTGCCAAACTGGGGTCAAGCTAACTACCCCACCCTTTCCCTCCTCTGTGCCCCTGTCTAGGGCACCGCCCACCCCACCCCCACCCTGGGCATCTCCACATGTCCAAGTCTGACTGCTCTCCAGTGTCATGCCAGCAAGCTCTTCCAGAACCCCAAGTCTGTGCCACCCCCATTCTAAGTGGGCAGTGACTTCTGAACTCCACAGCACTGAGCACGGAGCTTCTCTTGAGCATTTGGCATGTATATTGAGCCCCTCAGGGTGGCCAGCTCTGGGCTGAACCCTAGAGGATTCAACACAAGCAAAGCCTATCTGTAGGCTCAGTTGATCCAGGAAGGAGGCATGGAAACACCCTCCCAAGCCCCAGAGGATTAACCCCACCTCACAGGCTCAGAGAGGTGAAGGAACATCCTGAGGTCACACAGCGGGTCAGCGATGGAGTCAGGATTCCCATCCAGGCACCCCCAGGATCTGCACTCTTAACCGGTGTGTCATTCAGCTTCCCAGTTCCAGGTGTGATTCAAGTACAGTATATCCTTCTATTTTATTTATGTGTTTACTTTATTACACAAGCAATCCACATTTATTGCAAAGGAATTGGAAAACACAGAGGAAAAAAATAAAGCGACCTACTCTCCCATCGCCTAGAGCAAAGCACAGTCCACATTTCGGTGAGTGTTTGCATGACTTTTTCTAAGCATATCACACCTTCCTTTACAAGAGTGCCTTCATGCTACAAATGGTTTTATAATTTTCCTCCCCTTACAATAAATCAGACGCCTCTTTCTACAGTAACAAACATTTGTCTACCTTGGTTTTCTTAATTGTGAAATGTTCCATACAAACAGAAATGTATATAAAACACTGTGTACACTTTAAAATAATAATGAAAAAACACCTGGGTGTCCACCCCCAGGTTAAGAAACAGGAGATTGCCAATGGCCCAGGGGTCTCCTGTATTCTCTCTGAATCCTCCCTTCACCCAAGGTCACCTCTAACTTGACTTATGAGTTAAATATGACCTTGCTTTCCTTTAGAATTTTTTTTAAAGATTTTTTAAATTTATTTGAGAGAGAGAGAGCACACAAGCAGGGGGAGGGGCAGAGGGAGAAGGAGAAGCAGACTCCCTGCTGAACAGGGAACCAGATGTGGGGCTCAATTCCAAGACCCTGGGAACGTGACCTGAGCCAAAGGCAGACGCTTAACCGACCAAGCCACCCAGGCGCCCCACTGCTTTAGTATTTTTAATTTCCAAGGGATTCTTATTTGCTTTCTAAATGTTCTTTTTAAATATAACTTTCTGTTCACTTTTCATGGATACAGCATCTTCTCTTACCTCTCAACTATCTGTGATAGTTTTCTTAAAACAATTATTTTCTGCTCTTCTAATAGTCTCTGAATCCTATGTGTTGTGGGTTTTTTGTTTTGTTTTGTTTTTTTCTGTTTGTAAGAGGCTTTCCTCAGATGCTTGGGAATTTTGGCCTGGCTGCTCATGATTAGAAGGAGGGAGGAAAATAAGTCTATGGATGGTATTTGTTGGTTTAGCATCACTGTAAGTTGGAACTTGGGGGGCCATTTGTCTGGGAACTTCCTGGACTGTCAATGTCTTTCAGATTTCCTCTTGGACTGGTCAGATTCCCCAAGGTCCTTCAGTCCCTTGCATGGAGGGTAAGGGTCTAGTTCTGGGTTTCTGGGAGCTTAGTGGGGCAGAACACCAGAGGAGGTCTCCTCATTCAGCATTCAGCATCCACCTGTTTTGGCAAAGTACCCACATTCACCACTGTCCCTGGCATGTCCAGCCCTTTCCAGAGTTAAACCCCAGATGTTTGCCAGAATGAGGGAGGGGCACCACTCAGTGGCTAGAGAGAGGGGTCTAAAGATCTGTTCTTCAAAGATACCTTCAAATTGTCCTCTTTATTTTAACCTTCTTTCACCCTTAGATCTACAAGCAGCTAGTGCTGCCAGTCCCTAAGCTTTTGAGAAGGCTCTTGTATAAATGAGGGTTGGTCAGCTTTCCGCACTGTCCAGAGGAATTTGGCTGTCTGGAGTCAGCTAAGTCAAGTAATACTGGTCTTCCTGCTTTTCAGCTTCCAGGAGTTCTTTTCTTTCCTGTTCTCCCCGTCCTTGTGGATTTAGGTCTTTATAAGATTCCCTTCCTGTGGATTTATGGGCTTCTGGAGGCAGTGTGTGCTCTGTTCATGTCTTAACCTGAAAATCTCCTCTGTATCTTTGATGACCTCAGCGTTGTATAGATTTGCCGTAACCCATTTAAGGAATCTCCTCTCGTCAAATACAGGGCTTTTCCCCACTTTTTCCTTGTCAAAAGCAAGGCTGCATCGGATGTTCTGAGAGTTAGGGCTTTGCTCATTTGAGTCTTAGGACAAACTCACTGAAGTAGATTTGCTGATGTAATTCCACATAGATCTTTCTCATTATGAGGAGTGTGTGCGCGTGGGTGTGGGTGGGTGTCTGTCTGTGTGTCTGTCTGTCTCCCGGGCGCCGTAGAAGAGGCTGGCAGGAAATGAGAGAGGAGCAAGTGGGGGTGAGGTCAGAGTTAGACTCTCCCTGACCCTGCCTCACACCGCTGCTCAGAAGCCTGTAACCCCCATTTCTGATCCCCCTTCTGTCTCTAACCACCTGTCACTCAAGTCTTTAAGCCTTAGACCGAGGATGGAGGATAATAGCCCCTACCCATCATAGCGTTGCTGTGCGGAATTAAAGAAGCTAATGTCTGGCAAATATCCAGGGCTTTGTTCAATGGAGCAGATATGAATCGGATGCTCCTGTGTGCCTGGTCGGTTTACAGGAAAGATTGTGAAAGAGAGCTGTTTTCTTACTGCACAGCGCTGCTGAGAAACCGAACAGGAGAAACGTGGAAGCGTCTCAAACCCCCTTCACAGGCGAGGTACAGTGAGCATGACACTGCGCTCGCCGCTCATTCAGGAACTCTTCCCGCGGGGGGACGGCTGTGCGGCGCGGGGCGGCGCTTTGCTCGCTCCCGCGCGGGTTGCCCTAAGCGCCTGGGTCACTCCAGGCCCCCGGCGCGCAGCCGCGCGGGCTCCGGGGCGGAACTCGTACGCGCGGAACCTTTCTTCCCTGCCCCCGGGTGCCGTGGCCCGGCCGGCGGGAAATGCGTCAGGGACCGCGGCGCGCCGCCGCCGCCCGGCCTCGGTCGCCCCGGTAACGCGCGGCGGGCGGCAACCTCACCATGAACGTGCGGGTGGCGCGAGCCGCGTGGGCCCGGGGTTGGGGCGCGGGCTGCCGCCGCGGCGCCGCGGACTTCCCGCTGCCCCCGCCGCGCGCCGTGGACGTGGCGGAGCTGCTGCGAGACGACACAGCCGCGGAGGAAGGCCCGCGGGAGGCGGCGGCGCGGCGGCCGCCGGGCCAGTGCTCGGTGCTGCTCTTCCCGGGCCAGGGCAGCCAGGTGGTGGGCATGGGCCGGGGGCTGCTCCGCTACCCGCGCGTCCGCGAGCTCTACGCCGCCGCCCGCAGCGTGCTGGGCTACGACCTGCTGGAGCTGAGCCTGCACGGGCCGCAGGAGGCCCTGGACCGCACCGCGCACTGCCAGCCCGCCGTCTTCGTGGCTTCACTGGCCGCCGTGGAGAAGCTGCATCACCTGCAGCCCGCGGTGAGGCCCGAAGGCCCGCGGCCCGCCGGGGAGGATGGGCTATGCCCGGGCTCCCACCCGCCAGGCCCGAGTGCTCCCACGTTGACGCATTGGGCAGAGTCTTCCCGAGTTCTCACTGTTGTAGGCGCTGGGGCCGTGGCCCTAGGCAAGCCTGCATGTAGGGGAGAGGGATGATGAAGAAGAAATACGCTGTGTAAATGACACAGTCTGATAAATACGGTGTTACAGAAAGGAGAACAGAGCAGGGAAAGGGGCTGAGGAGTCGGCTGGACTGCGATTTTATTTTATTTATTTTTAAAAGGTTATTATTATTTTTACTATTCTTTACACCCAACATGGGGCTCAAACTCACGACCCCCAGATCAAGAGTCGCATGTTCCACCTACTGAGCCTGGGCTGCGATTTTTAAATTTTTATTTATTTTCTTGTGTGTGTGTGTGTTTCTTTTATTTTTTTAATTTAAATTCAATTAATTAACATATAGTGTATTATTAGTTTCTGAGAGTTCAGTGATTCAACAGTTATATATAACACCCTGTGCTCATCCCATCACATGCTCTCCTTAATGCCCCTCAACGATTTTAAATGATACTCAGTCATTTGTTAGTTACTAAATGACTTTAAAAGGATTGAACTTCGACCTTAAATGAGGGATCATTAAGAAGATGATGTGTGAGAATGTCACTTCACTTGAAGGTGTGAATTGATTCTTGTTAACATTTGATAATATCAAAACAGTAAGTGTGAAACTACTGTTTTGAACCCTGTACTCCATTCTCACAACAACCTCGTGAGGTAAATACAGTTACTTTGTGGATGAGGCAAGGAGACTCGGACACATAACGGAATTAGTGAAGTGGTGGTTGTAACACTCATGGAGCCCTTACCCTCGGCCAGGTCTGTGCTTAACCACTTTAGAGACATTATCTTGGTGTCGTCTCAGTAACCCTGTGAGGTAGGTCCTGCCCTTACCCCATCCCACAGATGGGACAACCAAGGCTCGGGAGAAGTTAGGGAACTCTCCTAGGCTAAGAATCCAATCCAGCCCTCTGTGACTGAGTCACTCTCTTCTCTGCGCAGCTCCCTCCGTCTCCCTCGGCCTAAGGCATCTCCAGGGCAGAGAGGCAGGAGGATCCAGAGCCCTGGGTTGGAGTCACGGCTTCACCAGAGTCAGCCAGCAGGCTTTAACTTGTCTTGCCAGGGAAGTTCCTCATCAGTAAAAGGGGTTGGTTCAGGGCTTGTCAAGGCCACGTCTGTGTGTACTCTTTTAGCCAGAGCATCAGGCCAGTGGCTCCTGATTCCTTGAGCCTCTGAACACCCTGCCGGCTCTCAGTGCAGAGCCCTGGACTGAACCCCTCCTGAGACTTCGGCCTCATGTCCCGCATCTGTCACCACAGGTTATTGAGAACTGTGTTGCTGCTGCCGGATTCAGTGTGGGAGAATTTGCAGCCCTAGTGTTTGCTGGAGCCATGGAATTTTCTGAAGGTACACAGGAAGGGGTTTGGTTTTGTGCCGGGGTGTTCTCTTGCTGGGCTCACTGGGGATCAAGGACACTGCCAAAAGTAATTCTGGAGCGACTCGGGTGATAAGGAAGCACATGGATGAGAATGACATTGGGACCCAAGGACCAGATTTTACCTTGATTCCCTTTTAATCCTGAAGGGTTCATTGGGGATTTTCTTTCTTTTTTGTAATCTCCTGAGCTCTGTTTGCTTGACTGTCCCCCGCGCTGTCCTGGGTGCTCTCAGTCCACTCCCACACCACCAGTGCCTGTCACATGATAGATGGCCAATAGATAGTCGTGGAATGAAAAGGAGTAAATGGGGGCGCCTGGGTGGCTCAGTTGGTTAAGCGACTGCCTTCGGCTCAGGTCATGATCCTGGAGTCCCGGGATCGAGTCCCGCATCGGGCTCCCTGCTCGGCGGGGAGCCTGCTTCTCCCTCTGACCCTCCTCCCTCTCATGCTGTCTGTCTCTCATTCTCTCTCTCTCAAATAAATAAATAAAATCTTTAAAAAAAAAATATTTTAAAAAAAAAAAAAAAAAGAAAAGGAGTAAATGTTCGATCTTGAGCATATCAGTTTCACTTAAGATTTTTGCTCATAGTGAAACCCATTAAACTGTTTTGTTTATAGTTAAATATGGGCAAAGGATGTGAACAGACCTTTCTCTAAAGAAGATAAATAGAAACGGCCAACAGGCAGGTGAAAAGATGTTCAACATCACTGATCATTAAGGACGTGCAAATCAAAACCACACTGAGATACCACCTTATACCTACTAGGATGATTTCAATTAAAAAATATATAATAAAATTTTGAAAATTAAAAATAATAAGTGTTGGCAAGAATGTGAACGAATAGGACCCTCAGACATGGCTGGTGAGAAATGTAAAATGGTGCAGCTGTGGAAACCAGTTTGACAGTTCCTCAAGACATTATGCATAGAATTACCGTATGGCCCAGTGGTTCTGCCTGTAGGTATATACCTAAGAAATGACAACCTATGTCCACGCAGAAAAACCTGTACACAAATGTTCATAATAGCATTATTCAGAATAGCCCAAAGATGGAAACAATCCAGATGTCTCTCATCAGATGAGTGGATAAACAAATTGCACTCTGTCCATGCAATGGAATATTCTTCAGCCATAACAAGGGAGAAAGTGCTGATACATGCTACAACATGGATGAGCCTCAAAAGCATGCTCATTGAAAGAAGCGATCCCTTTTATGTGAAATGTCCAGAATATGCAAATCCACAGAGACAACAGATTAGAGATTATGGGGGCAGAGGCCAGAGGAAAGGAGAAATGGGGAGTGATTACTTGGCAGATACGGGGTATTTTATGGAGGGATAGAAAGTTTTGAAACTAGAGCAAACTGGTGGTTGCACAACATACCACTGAACTAAACACTTGAAACTCATTATATTTTATGTGACTTTTACTTCAGTGTTTTAAGAAACAGTATTATAGCACAGTTAAGGAAACGATAAAAAATGTTGCATATTCACACCTTCTAATAAGACTTTTATTTTTTATTTTTATTTTTATTTTTTTTAAGATTTTATTTATTTGAGAGAGAGAATGAGAGAAAAAGAACACATGAGAGGGGATAGGGTCAGAGGGCAAAGCAGACTCCTGCCAAGCAGGGAGCCCGATGCGGGACTCGATCCAGGGACTCCAGGATCATGACCTGAGCCGAAGGCAGTCGCTTAACCAACTGAGCCACCCAGGCACCCCAAGACTTTTATTTTTTTTTTTAAGATTTTATTTATTTATTTGTCAGAGAGAGACACAGCGAGAGAGGGAACACAAGCAGGGGGAGTGGGAGAGGGAAAAGCAGGCCTCCCACGGAGCAGGGAGCCCGATGCGGGGCTCGATCCCAGGACCCTGGGATCATGACCTGAACCAAAGGCAGACACCTAACAATTGAGCCACCCAGGCACCCCTAATAAAACTATTTTATACACACATAGGTTTTCTGTGCACATAATTTGCAGAGTTATGGCCTATGTATATCCTGTGTTTTTTCACTTGACGTTTTGCATAGTTCTTTAATACCTGCGTGGGAGGACTTCCACATGCCCTCTCCACTTTCCTGTGGGTTCTTTGCTACTTGCTACCTCAGGCTCTCATTGTATTTGCTCCACAGTCTGCTCCCTACCTGTGTAAGGGGCCAACAGTCCAGTACAGACGTATGTAGGTGCTGAGGGAAGGAAGATGTGCTAGGAAGGGTGCAGTGTGTGCTCCTCAGACCCTCTCTGTGGTCCCAGGAAACCCTGGACTAGTCCCTTAACCTCTCCTTGGTCCGGTCATCCCCTCCCCCAGGGAGCAGACCCAGGACCAGGGTGACGGATGTCCAGTCGTCACAGGCCGTTCTTACATCATGATCACGGGCTGCCTGCCTGTCCTCTCACCTTGAACTTGAGCCGCCCTCAACCAGGAGCTTCATTTGTCTTGGCAGTGTCAGCTTCTCCAGCTCCAAGTGAGGGCACTAAACTTGATTTATGAGAATCCTGTTATTGAAATTCTGATGCGCAGTTGTCGCAACAATCCAGGCAGATGAGATAGTATTATCCTCATTTTACTAACTGAAAATTTGAACCTGAAAGGTCATGACTTGCCCCAAACAGTGTATGTAGCTCCAAGTCTGCTCCTTTGCACTTGCTCCCTGCACCAGGGTTTCTCACCAGCAGCACTGTGGACGTTTTGGACCAGATAACAACTTGATTTGGGTGGGGCCGTGCATTGTAGGATGTGGAGCAGGATCCCTGACTTCTGCCCACCAGATGCCAGTAACATGCGCGCGTACGCCCCCCACGCGCACACTCCACTGTTGTGACAATCACAAGTGTCCCCAGACCCTGCCCCAAGGCAAAATCACCCCTGGTTAAGAACTGCATCCTACAGCAAGCCAGCTTTAAGGCTGGGAGCTCCGTGGTTTCGTTTGTATGGTGCCAAGGACAGCACCCACCTCTCTCATGATGATGGTGCCATCTCTGTGTAGTAGATAGAGATACGAAGAACTGTGGCCTTGGGGACTGCTGCTAACTACCAGTATCAGCGTCTCCAACACGCTGGGTGAACTCGCGCTTTGTCTCACAGGTCTGGGCTTCCCCCCTTCATCACGTGCCCTGATCGTTCCAAATGCGCTTCTCTCTGGATAGGTTTGTATGCGGTGAAAGTCCGAGCAGAGGCCATGCAGGAAGCCTCGGAAGCTGTCCCCAGCGGGATGTTGTCTGTCCTCGGCCAGCCTCAGTCAAAGTTCACCTTCGCCTGTTTAGAAGCCCGGGAACACTGCAAGACTTTGGGCATAGAGAACCCCGTGTGTGAGGTGGCCAACTACCTCTTTCCTGATTGCAGGGTGATCTCAGGACACCTGGAGGTTGGTACTGATGGGAACAGCCTTCCTAGACCCCAGCCCATACAGAAGGTTAGAATTGTCCCACCCACACTAGGGAGGCCCACGATGGTGTGATGGGTGCTCTGCCAAGCCATGGTCTCTGGGAAGTATTTGAGGGCAAGCGGGGGGGCAGGGTGACGGGGGGGGCAGGGTGACAGGGCAGCGGGCGGGAGGTGGCGTGAGCACTGCAGAGGGAGGCAAGAGGCTGGGATGCTGTCCCCACTCCACCATGCATAGACGAGGACCTTGAGCAAATCACCTAGCCCACCTAGGTAAAGGGGTTGGACCAGATGATCCCCAGAGCCTTCCTGTAGTAAATTCTGGGGTTCTCACCTCTGATCTGGTTGCTTCCTTAGCGAGAGGAGAAGCCATTCCTGCTAGGTTACTCCGCCCCACTGTGCCTTTTAGGTATCTGTTTTTACCCCAAGTTCATTTTCTTTCCTTCTGTCCTTCCTTCCATTCACTGCTTCCCTAGACATTTCTCAAGCAGCTCCTCTGTAACAAGGACTGAGGGTAGGTACCTGGACTGATAAGCCGGGAACAGGTGACTGCGGGTTTAGGGCACAGTAAGGGTCAGGCTGGCTGTCAGGAGGCCTGAGGAGGTGACACCAGGAGCAGTGCGTGGGGGGTACATTTGCCGGGAAGAGGGTGTCCCCAGCAGGGAGGCAGCGAGCAGCCGATGGCAAAGTGCAGCTGGGCACAGAGGGCCTGGCCCCGGGTTGCTGAGTCCACGCCGGATCCCGCACAGGGGCTGCAGCTGCAGGGCCTGTGTCTACACAACTCATGTCGTGTAGGCCTTGCAGCCAGCCTGTGTTCCCCAGAAGGGAGTCCTCCGCGTGCTTAACACACGAGGAAGCTGAGGCAGAGGGAGAGGCCAGTGCTTAGGGATGGTGGAGGCAGAACGGAGCGCCAGTCTGTCTCATTCTGGAACCTTCTTCCTCCACTTGACTGCGCTCAGTCTGCCATCCCCCAAGAGGCCTTGACGGTGTGCCAGGAGTCTGTGAATCTCCTCGGAACCAGCGAGAGTCTCTCCTGTGACAGTTCTGAGGGCATAGGATGGGTAACAGTGGCCCCACGTGGATCGTGGAACTGGTTGCTCGTTCCCATTAACGGCCTTGGAACGGCCCCGAAGTGGGTGGGGAGGGGCCCCAAACCAGGGCTGGCGTCTCCTTGCGCAGCTCCCAGACAGTTGGGTACGCGGGCTGACGACTCCTCGGAGTCCCAACGTTAGCCTTTTGGTGCCAAAGGAAAGAGCTCAGGTGAGGGCCGGGCTTTCCTGAGCAGGCGAGTCCGTTTGCAACCACTGATGGACAAAAACCCCTTGGCCTCTGCCTCCTGGGCCCTGAGGCTGTGGCCTTGACTCCTGTGGCCCCAGCCTGGGATGCGAGCTGGATGAGTCCAGAGGCCTTACGTGGAAAGCACTGTGAGATGCTGAAATGAGTCGCCATCCGTGCAGATGCCACTGACCAGACAGCCCAGGCTCGGCGGGAAGGGTCCAGAAGGCCGGTGTGCAGGGGGGCTCCTGGGTGCCCCTCGGTGAGATGGGGCTGGAGGACAGTGGCTCCAGGACAGGCTGGACCCTGCTGCAGTGACAGGCAGCCGGGCCCCTCAGTGCTTCCCACAGCTGGGGTCCCACTTCCGTCACAGTTTGCTTCGCTGTGCTGAGCTCGGCTGCACTTGGCTCTCGCCAGCGCTCAGGCCGCTGCAGCAGCCTATGTGGAACGCCGGCAGACTCCCAGCCCAGGACAGATGGTGGCAGGATGGTGGCAGGCCAGAGACGGGGCCGGAGAGACCGGTGACAGTTTAGCACACAGGAAGCCCTTCCGCAGAGCCCAGGAGAGGACCATCAGGGTGGCAGGCCCCGGGCTGTGTCCTGAGGCCTAGGGTCTCTTAAGAATATCTACTGTTTTTATTTTTTATTTTATTTTTTAAAGATTTTATTTATTTATTTGACAGAGAGAGACACAGCGAGAGAGGGAACACAAGCAGGGGGAGTGGGGGAGGGAGAAGCAGGCTTCCCACTGAGCAGGGAGCCCAACATGGGGCTCGATCCCAGGACGCCGGGATCATGACCTGAGCCGAAGGCAGACGCTTAATGACTGAGCCACCCAGGCGCCCCCGGCACTTTTTTTATTTTTATTTATTTATTTTTTTAAGATTTTAAAAATTTATTTGGTTCACAGAGAGAGACACAGTGAGAGAGGGAACACAAGCAGGGGCAGTGGGAGAGGGAGAAGCAGGCTTCCCAGTGAGCAGGGAGCCCGATGCGGGGCTCGACCCCAGGATCCTGGGATCATGACCTGAGCCGAAGGCAGTCGCTCAACGACTGAGCCACCCAGGCGCCCCCGGAATTTTCATCTTGAGGGTTATGGGGTAATAAGAAGACAGGCTTATTTAAAATTGTGAAGGGTAGCCGGCTTATAATTGCAAACTCACACTAGGTAGTGCGTTCTCATGTTGTCAGACCCTTTCACACCTCCTGTCTGATCGCTTCCCAGCAACCTTTTGAAGCAGCTGAAATTGTGCTCATTTTGCGGATGACAGAAGTTGAGAGGTTGAGTGATCTGCCCAGCGCCCCCAGGCCAGTGAATGAGGCGCTGGGGTGGACCACGCTCCCCAGCCTCAGTCTCTTTCAGCCCCACCATGGCTGCCTGCCCAGCAGGGCTGTGTGAGTGGTCACAGCCCCAGAGGAGGACTTCGGGGTCACCGCGTACACGACTGATCTGTACTGGAATGAAGAGGTGAAGTGAGCCTGTCCTCACAACTGTCTGCAGGATGAAGCATTCCTATGTACCAGTGCTGGCCGCCTCACTGTGTTTCTTCCCCTAAGATGTCCTTGGCTTAAACTTCCTCCCTTTTTCGTCCAGGCGCTGCAGTTCCTCCAGAAGAATTCCTCCAAGTATCACTTCAGACGCACCAAGATGCTGCCCGTTAGCGGGGGGTTCCATACCCGCCTCATGGAGCCAGCCTTGGAGCCCCTGGCACAAGTTCTGAAGTCGGTTGGCGTCAAGAAGCCTCTGGTTTCCGTCCACTCGAACGTCGATGGGAATAGATACATGCATCCCAAACACGTCCAGAAACTGCTGGTGCGGCAGGTGGTCTCCCCGGTGAAGTGGGAGCAGACGATGCATGCCATATACGAGAGGAAGAAAGGCACGGAGTTCCCCCAGACTTTTGAAGTGGGCCCTGGGAATCAGCTCGGAACCATCCTGAAGAGCTGTAACCTGCAGGCTTGGAAGTCCTACAGGCACGTGGAGGTGCTGGAGGACGACGGGACTTAGACCAGGCCCCCGGCGGATCTCCTGGTGCCCGGGGCGGCGGGGGTGCAGCTTGGGAGGCAGAAGGGGACCCAGGAGGGGCTGCAGCGGGCCTGGACCTGCCCTGCCTGTCCCTAGGCTTCCTCCTCCAAGTGATTGGGAGGCAGTGTTTGCAAAGTGGTTTGAAGGCCACATAAAAAGCACTAGAAGTGAGTATTTCTTTACCTGCCAAGGTCCGTTTCTCCCCCAGGTCTATTCCAAGGCTGGGGGGAGGCTGCAGCTAGGCCAGGAGAGTCTGCCCGGAGGCGACCTCACACCCCTGGGCTCTGGTGGCTCCTCTGCGCCCGTGGTCTGCCACTCCACCCACAGCCAGAATCTCAGCCCTTTCATCACGGAAAGCAAAGGGCTTTCAGACACAACCGGCCTGGGCAGCCATCCTGTGCACCCCACTCTCCATGGTTGGGAGACTCGGTCCCACATTTGTTCATCTACCCAACAGATGGTATTGAGCACCTGCTGTCTACCTGTAAGCAAGTGGCCTCTGCCCTGGTGGGGAAGAGAGTCCCTAGCCAGGCGGGAAGGGTCTGGGGAGGCCGGCCGAGGGCCCTGTTTCCTCCCCCGCCCCCAGGCAGCCCTGCAGACAGTGATCGCTAAGTGTCTGCTCTGTGTCCGTGACCTCCCTTGGCACAGGCCACCCCCCTAGCGCTTCTCTGCCCCCTCCACACCGTAGCAGAGCGCAGGCTCTCGGTGGACGCCGCTCCTGCGCTGATACTAAATAGGAGTCATTCTAAGCTCCTCGGTGGCTTTTCCCTTCATCGGTGATAGTGGGAAACCCATCCAGATACGGGATCTCTGCATTTGTCTGTAATCCCGGGTAGGTTTCTCGTTTTTAATTCCGCAGGGTTTCTCGGCAGGGGCCCCGTCAGCCTCTGGGCAGAACTGGCTCATGATGTGGGCTGCTGTCCTGGCTCCCGGCCGCTCTGTACCAGTGACCCTTCCAGACCTGGTGACCCGCACATACCCACGTGTGTCCGCAGCACCGGCCGAGAGCCCCTGCGAAGGGGACCACAGAACCCCATCTTACCCACCGCTGGAGTTTGAGTGTTCTCTGGAGTTCAGTGAGGATCTCTTAAAACTCCCATCTTAGAAATTTTCAAACATTCACAAAGAACCTTGCTGTTACTATTTTTGGTGGGCAGCAAAGTTCATGGAGCAATAGTACAAAGCTCCCAAAGAGGGAGGGGACCCGAGAGGGTTGCCCGAAACTTGCTGTTACTTTTTAAAGAGTGCGGAGTCTGTCCGAACTCTCCCCCGAGCGCTGTGGTGGCGGCCACCCTGGGAGACCGGCCAGGCCAGGCCTGCGTTCTCTGGGGGTGCTGCAGGCAGGGTGGGGTGGCGGTTACACTCCGCTCTGAGGAGCACAGTCCCACGTAAGGGAGCTGGAGAAGCGGCGGAGGGGGAGTGTTCCCACATGGCAGGCCTTCCTGCTTCTCTGGGCACAGCCCTTTTCCTCAGGATCCAGCCAGACTCCAAGCCACAGGAGGGAGAAGGAACAGCATTCAAAGGGCATATGGTGCTGCCTTAAGAAGGTTCCAGAAGGCTGGCAGTCTCTGGCTACACTGCAGGGGCTGCCCAGTAGGGGGAACCCAAAGGTGCGGGCAGGCAGTGCTCACCTCCAGGACGGGAGCCCCGGGCTGGGTGGATGGGCCCTTGCCCTGCCCCACCCCTGCAGACTTTGAGTCTGGATGAGTGACAGAAGCATAGGGGGGGGAGGGGAGGGGGGGGGGGGGGAGCTCAGGGTCTGGGGTGAGGGCCTGAGGGGCTGTGGTGGATCCTACATCCTGCTCCTTGGCAGGATCTGGGCCAGTGTGCGCCCCCTTGAGAACACCGCGTGCCATCGTTGGCCCCACGGTGCTGGCCCCGAGGTGGGCACACCTGCCACCACGTTTGCGCCGTGCCCGTGGAGACCCTGGGCCTGTTCCTCGTTTCTCTTTCCAGCAGCTTGCCTCCCTCGGTCCTCCTAGAATTGGGTGCTGCTGCCCTGCCTGGCAGGAACAGGTTTCCCTGGGCACGTTCTAAGAGAATCAGATCTTGCCTCATCCCCAGAAATCTTGACTGGACCAAGGGCCTTGACCAAAAGCCTCAGAAACAGCAAAGATGACGGGGCCCCTCGCACCCCTGCAGCCTTGTCACCTCCTCTGGGAAGGTGCTTCACTGTTTCCAGGGGCCTCCACCCCAGGCCCCCCATGGAATAGCAGTCTGTGTCCACCCTGTGGCAGTGGCCCTGGGACCCGCTGCAGAGGTGCCCCAGGAGATGGGAGCATTGTGGGGCGATTCTCTAGGGATCGTGAGGCCGAAGGGTAACCATGTCACCCCTACCCCCCTTCCTAGTAGGGCGAGGCCTCCAGTCCTTCCCTTTTGGGGTTGGACAAGTGATTTCTGGTATCACTGTTGCTAAGCATCTGTTTGCAACTTGTGGAAGTTGCCACACGGATCAGCCAGACTGGGTTTGACCATCACCCCTTCCTCATCTGGGCCTCAGCGTCTCAGCACCCCCTGCAGGCTGGACTAGACGGCATCAGTGGGCAGAAGACCCCAATCTGGTTGGGATCAGAGGATCCCAGTGCCACTCTGGTCAAGCCCCTTCCTTCTCTGGGCCTCAGTTTCCCACTTGTAGGCTGGGCTGTCTTGAGCAGACGAGTGAAATGCCGGCTCCAGATGCAGCCGCATCCACTTCGTGTGGGGGTGCAGAAGCTGTGGCAAGCTCCTCTCGGCCCCAGGTTGGCATGAACTGACAAGACAGCAAGTCAGACACCGGCCCAAGCCACCCCAGGGCCTTTGTATGTGCTGCTCCTCCTTGCTGGGTGACGCCTTCGTTTTCTCCACAGCCAGGATCTTCCGGGTCTCATCCACCCCAGCCCCATTTTCAGTCCTTTATTGCCCTCAGAACACAGCCCCAATCCTTAGTGTCTTTGTGTGCTTTTTAAAGAGAATGTGTGATTTGAGGGACCATGTCTTCACCACAACCCCAGAACCCGTGCCCAAGCCTAGCGCAGTAGGGGCTCCGCTGACATCCATGGGTGGGAAGAATGTTGCAAACCCTAGAACACCTGGGGAGGGGGTCCCCAAATCCTTGCAGGGAAGAGCCACTGCATCGGCTGCACCTGGGGGCTCCACAAACAGCCATTTGCACTCCCTCCTCTCTCTGAAGAAGCCCAAGCTCCTCGGGAAGCTACAGGCAGCCCTGGCCACATGGAACCTCTCAGGTGGGTACACGGCTGGTGGGCAGTTTTGTCCCAAGAGCTTAGGAGCAAGCTGGTGCTAGGTGGTTAGGGAGGACTTCCTAGAAGAGGTGCCTCTGGGTTTGGCCTTGCCACATCCCTAGTTAACTGATTCTCCAGTGGATCCGCAGGGCCCCGGGGTCAATGCAGCTACACAGGGAAAGCCCTGGGTCACTTCCAGGTCTGTGAACTTGGTGTGTATCTGTCCAGGGGTGGAGTGTCCTTTGGGTGGAGCAGGATGTCAGAATGTAACATTCCCAGCAAGGACCTGGGAATTGGCAGACTCTGGGCTTGCCTGTGAGGTTTTGGGAGGGCCTGACATAGCCCCAAGGGACCATTTACAGGAAAGGAGGTGGGAAGTCAGGCTGTGAAGGGCCAGACCCTGGAGAGCTGTGACACAGAAAGCCTGGTGGTGGCTGGGAGGGTCCCTTCAGTCATGAGGGTGCAAGGAAGGCTCTCCAAATCCAGGACCTGAAGGGGACAGGAAGAGGAGGCTGCAGAAGATGGGGGGCTCACCCCAGCCCAGGGTTGGCATTTGAGATAGCGGGGACTGTGGAGCGGGGGGGAGGTGGGGAGGGTGGGGTGGAGTCAGAGCTCAAGTTCTGGAGAGCGCGCCTAACACGGTCTGGAAACAGCACTAGGCCCAGGACTGCGGCAGGCTGAGCCCACATGGTGGGTGCCCCTTGTCCAGCCCCTTCTCCCCAGCACACCTATGTGGGTAGCCCCACAGGCTGCACTGCTCCAGCAGGGAGCGCTGGATGAGCCCATGTGGGGAGGGCAGGCAGCCCAATTATAAGAGACTGACAGGCCAAAGGAAATAATCCCTAATGGTAGATTTCAGGCACCAGGCATGACAAGAGCAGGAGTAAACCTAATTGTGTTGGGCCAAACTTCATGACAGCAGGTGCAGGAAAGGGCTTGCAGGTGTGTGGTCACGCACAGGTGGCTAGGCCCACGTCCCGCCCTTACTCTCCGCTCCCCCTTGATTCTGCCGCCAGGGGCAAGATGGAGCCCACGCGGCAAACCCCCAGAGAGGACCAGAGACCAGCTGGAAACCAACATTTTATTGAGCTCTCCTCACCCCTCAGAATCTCTTCCAGCAGATTCTCTCTTTGTCCCAGCCATCACAGACACGGGGGTGTGGCCAGCACTCCCCCCCCCCCCACAACACCCCCCCCTTCCCGGGACAGGCCATCGCATGGTGGGTTGGGGCCAGGAGAGCAGGCCCACGGGCAGTTAACCAGTAACGACCCCAGAGGTATAATGAATTCATTTCTCTTACAAAAAGGGAAAGCAAAAAACTAGTATGAAACCTCAGTAGTGTCCCAGCACTCAGAGTTTAAATATAAAAAAGGGATCATCAGAAAACAGTTAAAAAGACAACAAAACCAACAAGGCCACCTCCAGGGTGGAGGTCGGGGGGCCAGCCCCGCCCCCGCCCCCGCAGCGGCTGGGTCACTGGAGCTGGGGCCCCCAGCCTAGCAGCAGCACCAGCAGCAGCAGCAGGGACAGCACCAGCCCGCGCCCTGGGTTGGGGGGCACCTGTGGGACGAAGGGGGGGACAGGTGAGGCCCTCCAGCCGGGCGCGCTCCGTCTGCAGAGCCTCCTATGCCTGTGGACACAGGGGAGAGCCTGCGCGGCCAAGAGCGGGGGTGCTGAAGAACGCGGCAGGGAAGGTGGGGGACACGGGAGCATCTGCACACGGGACCGGTCTGGGACAAAAACCAGAAAGACGGGCACAGGCGCGGTGGGGAAACAGCTGAGGACACGACCGACAGGAGGAGAAGCTGCCAGTCGGCTGGGGACAGGTGGGAGGATGAGCCAGCGTGAGGGACCCTCCCCGGGGCCGATGGAGGGAGGAAGGAGGAGCGGTCAGGAGAAGAGGCACCTGCTGGGCAGAGGAGGGCGGAGCGGGCACGTCCACCAGAGGAAGGCACTCCTGGCGGACGGAAGAGCATGAGCACAGGCGTGCAAGCAGGCAAACACATGCAAGACTTCAAGCTTGGAGTCCATAAACCAGGGGTCTCAAAGCCAAAGACCAGTAGAAGCGGGGAAGCAGGCAAGGCAAGACAACAGGGAGTGGTGGGGTCTGCGGCATCCACAGGCTATGCCCTATGGGGGGGCTGCTCCGTAGCTGCAGTTACCATGTGCAGGGGGGTAAGGCAAGGTCACGACATCTCAAGGTTTATTTACCCTGTTCCGGAAGGTCAGGAAGCTCCAGATGCGTATGCTCTCCCTGAGGTTACTGAGACCATCCATGAAACTTCTAAGAACACCTCTCAGGCCTGTCTGGTTGTAGGTAAAAGCCAAGCTGTAAGACAGAGGGGAGGGGCAGCAGGGCCATTACTGCAGGAACAGGGGCAGGGGTGGCCTTTACTTTAGGGGACCCCCGTGGGGAGAAGGGGGCCGTGTCCCCTCCTACCCAGTGCCACTCCAGCCCCCTTCTCTGGTGGCTCTGCCAATGAGGGTCTCTCTCCATGGGCCATTTCTGGTCCCCAATTCATCTGATTTCCTGTTTCCTTCCACCGCCCACAGGCCCACGGAGGCAGGTCGTCCCTCCAGAGGATCTTTGGTCTGAGAGAGGCCTGGGCACCCCAACAGAAGGCTGTCGCTCTGGGGACCAAGAGACCACAATCACTGTGGTCTCTAGGGTAAAGGTTTTACATCCCCCACCTTGAGAAATTCTGGGAGCATCTGAGAACCCACAGAAATGCCGGCAAACCATGAAAGTACAGCGTGCTCAGGACAGAGGCCTCCAAGCAGGACACACAGCTCCGCTGAGCTCACCATTTCCTGTCAGCATTTTAAGTCAAGACCCTCTTGGGAAAGTTCGCTCTTGGCTTGATGAAGCAGCAGAGAAAGGCACTTGGGTTCTGCTTTGTTGCCCAGGTGCAGGGGCTGGGGACTCCTAGCGGGGGGATGCACAGCTGCCTGGGAGGCGAGCTATCTCCTCCCAGGGCCTGGGGGGCTGCCCACCTGTACATGGCCATCCCGGGCAGCTCGCCAATGCGGGGGAGCATCCATCTCACTTCCATCTCGTCCCCGATGAAGGCCAGCCGCATGGCCACATCGTCGGGGTTGGTGCTGTGGGGAGGGCACGGGCAATTAGGGGTGTGGCTGTGTGGTGACCCCCACATACCCAGGCCAACCTGGCCAATCGGGCCCCAGGTTTCTGGGAGGCAAGTGGTGACACAGAGCGAGGTGGGAACCTTCGCACACCCCTCCTCTGGCTCCCACTTTGGTTCAGGAAAGACCAGCGAGGTCCCATCCCCGGGTGGGTTCCCTGCAGTGTGGGCCCCTCCTGTGGGAGGGCAGAGACATTTAGGGCTCGTGTGAACAGCAGGCTGGCCTCCCTGTTACAGCCTTCCCCAAGGAAAACTGAAGGCTGGAGGATTCCGGGAGAGGCCACCCACCGGGGGGTTCACCGGGAAAGGTGGGCAGTGGGGTTGGGCAGGTTGGGGCTCCTGAACCCCCCGGATCTGGGACTGGCTTCCCACAGAGTCTAGATTTACCCTCCTCCTTGGGTTAGATTCTAGGACCTGTTCCCTGCTCCCCAATCCTGAACCCACCTGCTGTCATCACCCCTTTCAGAAAGGAGGGGCTGGCCAGCGCCCGCCACTCACTGACCCGAGTCCTGGATGGAAGGAGGTCGAGGCACTCGCTCCTGAGCTCCAGGTCCAACACCCGCCCCTCCCTCCGGGCTGGCTTCAGCCCTGCTCTCAGGGGTTTGCCCACATTCCATCCGGGAATTTCCAGGCAGACAGGCCTCCCAGTGGCCTCCAGCTCAGCCCCAGCCATCTGCCCAGTCTCCCTGGGGTCCATGCTCTCTATTTGAGGGGTGCCGGAAGCCCAGATGGGAGGCTGGGGAGGTCTGGCTGGCCGTCCAGGTGGGGGGTTGAGGTCCCACCTCTATCCCAATACCCCCTGGGACCTCAGGAAAACACTGCCCCAGGCTGACCGTCCCCTATTGTCCTCTCCAAGTGGAGCAGGGACAGGGCAAGAGGCAGATTTTCAGGTCCCTCCAGCTCTAAAATCCCAGCCAGCCCCAATGCCCAGGGCTAATGACCTAATGACTAAGAATCCTGAGGCCTGAAGCAGAAGGGAAGCACCTGGAACCCTGGGGCCGGTCCCGGGAAGATCCCCTTTTCACTGCCCCGGCAGCCCCGGCCAGGCGTTCTGTGCGAAGGGGCTTCCTTGAGCTACTTCTGATTTCCTAAATCAGAACCATCTCATCAAGAGGCCTTGATGAGGTGATCATGGTCAGTGAGGGCCAGGAGACACCCGGTCCTAAAGCCACAGGTTTAAGTCCATCCTGGGAATGTGCTGGACGCCCAGGGCCTCTGTGGGATGACATCAGAGCGAAGCGGTCGCGCCCGGGGCACAAGCCTCCAGGACCACACCTGGGGACTTTCCGCCCTGGAGGCCTGCCTGCGGAGCCCAGAAGGCCTGCTCTTCTAACCGGACCCTGGAGGTCACCGGCCAGAAATGGAGTGGGTGGGGCCCGCGGTGTTCCTGGGACCTACCTGTTAGGGGAGGGCCCCGGATCATAGTACTCCATGAGGTCAGTCATGCCCGGAACCTCCAGCACTTCTGGGCCATGCTCCCGCAGGAAGGTGCTCCAAGAGAGGTTCCTGGAGAGGGGTCCTGGGTGGGACATTTCTTCTCTGGGAGAGAGAGACACAGACTGACTGAGCCCTTGTGCATCAAAGCCAACCGTGGCTCTCCTGCTCCTCACTTTCCCAGCATGCCTTGCAGCTGGTGGTGGGCATGCAACCCGGTTCTGGGCGATGAGGTCTCCGAGGTCCGACACGGGGGGGTTGAAAGGGAGCAGCCTCAGCCAGGGCACCTCCTCTCCCCTGCCTTGCTGCCTTCAACACAGGAGGGAAGGCTGGAGCTGCAGCAGCCACTTTATGACACCAAGGTGCTCAACATAGGGATAACCAACACGCCATGAATACAGAGGAGAGAGGGATGAGCCTGGCTCTCTGATGGCATTCTCGAATGCTTGCCAAATACAAGCCATAGCCACCCCAACTGTGTAAGAAAAATAAAACCCAACTCGTTCAAATCACAATTCACCGAGTTCCCAGTTCCTTGCAGCCAAAAGCCCTCCTATGACAATAGTGGATTCCAACATTGGAAGTGTTTACAACCTCCCGAGATAGCTGGGTAGGATTCCGTGACCCCGTTCACCACAATTTACCCCACACCATACTAAACAGCCTTAGGGCCGGAATAATGGTGAAGAACACGGAACCAACAGACCTGAGCTCAAATCCCAGCTCTGTCACTTTGTAGCTGTGTGATGCTGAGGGACCTCAGCACTTCAACCCACTGTCTGACAAGAATGTCCCGGGTTCTTAAAAATTCTGTAATTCTTGGGGAGGGGGGTGGGAGGATGGGTTAGCCTGGTGATGGGTATTAAAGAGGGCACGTTCTGCATGGAGCACTGGGTGTTATGCGCAAACAATGAATCATGGAACACTACATCTAAAACTAATAATGTAATGTATGGTGATTAATATTAACAATAAAAATTTTTTTAAAAATTCTGTAATTCTTCACATTAGCCTGTTCTGAGTGGATAGAACCCTCTCATTACCTTGGACCCCCAACCTTCAAGGTAGATATTCATTAAGAGAGACACTTGGAAAAGTTCACGATTAAGCCAAGAAGGGACAGAGCTGAGTCTCCCTGCTCCCCTCGGCCAGGGGGGACAGCGTTCGTCCCTGAGGTGGATCAACAGTCGGCAGGACATGCACGGGCACCCACCGGGGACACAGAGTCTAGGCAAGAGTGCGCACACGACTTGCTCTCAGCATTAAAGGGTGGTGACTGGAGACACAAAGCCAGGGCACAGAGTAAGTGTGCATCCTCCAGGTGTCTCGGGACCAGTCTAGACAAGTTATTCTCAACAGTGCATCCAAAACACGGTTGAGGAGATGGACACGCTGAGACGTCCAAGGGCACAGACAGGTATTTGAGGGTCTGGGGCCTTTGAGAAAGGACACCACAGAAGAACAGCATTGTTCTAGAGAGAGTATGTGCCCAGAATTTGTCTCAAGAGGGCTGTTCAGTTTCCTAAGGGAAAGCCAGGAGAGGCTCGGGTCTGTTCCAGATGAAAGCCCAGCTTGAAAGCCAGCTCTAGCAGGGGTGAGGGCTGGAGAGATCCGACATGTAAACAGAGCGACAACAGCCACAAAGGGCCCATGGCCTGACATATGCTGCCCGCACCTGTCAGGACAGCACCTTCCCCTGCGGGGTCCTGGTGGTGGAGGGAGGGTGCTACCACCTGCTGAGGGCACCTGCAGGCCTGAGACCCAGTGACAACCGCCCCCCCCCAAAAAAACCATCCGCCAGCGCGAACCTGAACCCGACAGCGGGGATCACGTGGCATTTCTAAAAACCCTAAAATGCTGCTAGCAACTTAATAGCACCGCGGGCACAGTTCTTAGCGCATAATCCTTCTACATCCATCCAGGGAACGCTAGGCAGCAGTTAAAAGCTATGAGGCGTGGGGGCGCCTGGCTGGCTCAGTCGGTAGAACATGCGGCTCTTGATCGCGGAGTCGTTGAGTTCAACCCCCGTTTTGGGCCTAGAGCTTACATAAAAAAAAGAAAAGCTATGCGGTGAATCTCGATCCCTCTACAATGTAAAGTTCTTCGACAATCCTTTTTTTTTTTTTTTTTTTTTTAAGATTTATTTATTTATTTGAGAGAGCGAGAATGAGAGAGAGTACATGAGAGGGCGGAGGGTCAGAGGGAGAAGCAGGTTCCTCGCTGAGCAGGGAGCCCGATGCGGGACTCGATCCCGGGACTCCAGGATCATGACCTGAGCCGAAGGCAGTTGCTTAACCAACTGAGCCACCCAGGCGCCCTCGACAATCCTTTTGAAAAAAGCTAGATCACAAAACCAGTATGGTTGGAAGCCCCTTCTGTAGTCGGGGGCGGGGGGAGGAGGGAACTTGCAGACCCCAGTCCCAGGGGACCCACCTCCAGCCACACCCTGGCACTGACACCCTATTCAATCAGGAAGGAAGGAAAAGAAAGGAAAGAAAGAAAAGAAAGGAAAGAAAGAAAGAAAAAGAAAGGAAGAAAGAAAGAAAAGAAAAGAAAGGAAAGAAAAGGAAAGGAAAGGGAAGGGAAAGGGGAAGGGAAAGGGAAAGGGAAAGAAAAGAAAGGAAAAGAAAAGAAAAGAAAAGAAAAGAAAAGAAAGAAAGGAAGGAAGGAAGAGAAGGAGAACACTGGGAGGCGGGGGACAGCAGCACCAGCACAAAAGGCGACTAAGCTGACTATTTAGACACAACCTCAGCCAAGTTAGAGGAAGCTGCTCCAAGAATAAAAGACATTCAAGCTGCCAAAGAAAATGTGATCATTTCAATAAGACAGGAGAGATTTCTAGCAGACACGAAGTAAGGCTTTATGTAGAAAACACAGAATCACCTTTTGTTTTGTACTGGTTTTTTTTCAAAGATTTTATCTATTTGACAGAGAGAGCACAAGCAGGAGGGGGGGCAGCGGGAGAGGGAGAAGTAGGCTCCCCGCTGAGCAGGGAGCCCAATGCGGGGCTCAATCCCAGGACCCTGGGATCACGACCTGATCCGAAGGCAGAGGCGAAGGGAGACACTTAACGACTGAGCCACCCAGGTGTCCCGAGAATCACCTTTTAGAACCACCAAGAGTTTCAAGGTTGCCAGATACCAGATCAACATTTAAAAATCAATACCCACAAGGCAACTAGAAAATACAGCAGCAGATAGACACGTATTTACAGACACAGAAGGCTTTTAGTCAGGAACGAAATCTGATTTTAAAAAATGCTTTAAAACTTACGGAGAAAAACGTAAAAACTCCACTGAAAGGCACGAAGGACCCAGATAGATGGACCCAACTTTCATGGAGGAGGTATTTTACCACTGCATAGGTTGTGAGCACTGTGGGTCCGTGTGCCCTTGAGCTCGCACGAGGGTAGCATTTAAAGAATTGTGACTGGAGCCTCCTCCTCCGGCTGCCCCCAGGCCCCAGGGGTCTTGGTGTCTATGCAAACGGCAATTTCCCAGGAAAAGCAGTCCCAGCCCTCCTTTGCATGGGCCCCCAGGCCCCTCTTCCCCTCCACACCACACCCCAGCAAGGGGCTGTTCTCTTCCCAGGGGCTGCTGTGTGCTCCCACGGAAACCCCTGCCTCACCAAACCCGAGGGGCCACAATGGGACTTCCTTGGGCACATGGTCTCTGAGCCTCCCCTTGACCCCCTGTCCCAACATCCCTCGGCCTCCAGCAGACATTCTCAGAATCCCTGGGCACCAAGTGGAAATGGAGCCCCCGAGGCCTGTGTCCGATGAGCTCTGGGGTTGGGTGAGCAAGACAGGTGGGGGGATCCTGGGTTAACCTCCTAACCCAACTACTCACTTGAGCTGCGGTGCGATCTTGGGCAAGGCCTCCAGTTTCCTTATCTGTTAAATGGGGATAATAATCCCAAACTAATGGGGTTCATTTTCCGGGCAAGCACCAGCATCAACTGCCTGTTCTTTTTTTTTTTTTTTTAAAGATTTTTTATTTATTTATTTGAGACAGAGAGAATGAGAGAGAGAGAGAGCACATGAGAGGGCATAGGGTCAGAGGGCGAAGCAGACTCCCTGCCAAGCAGGGAGCCCGATGCGGGACTCGATCCCGGGACTCCAGGATCATGACCTGAGCCGAAGGCAGTCGCTTAACCAACTGAGCCACCCAGGCGCCCTCAACTGCCTGTTCTAACCCTGGCTGGTGGTTGAGCACCCACTCTCAAGAGGGCCTGATCCAAGCCCTGGGTAAGGATGCTCATGAAAGGCTCACCCAACGGGCCTGGGCTGGCCTTGGGGCTCCAGATCTGAGTGGGAGAAATCAGACTGTGGTCAGTGCTGGTCACTTCCGGTCCAGCTCTACCGTAGCTGCGAGGCTGGCCTCCAGTCCCCACTGGACTGTCTCCAGATCTGACCCGGTCATCGCTCCCCTCGGGGCCCATGCCATGCCGCTACCAGGGCCCTCCTGTCCCCCTGGCCACCTCCCCAGCCCCAACCCTGCCAGCCCCCATCTCAGCACCTGCTCCCTGCACACTGGACACCGTGCCTCTGTGAGCACTGCTATTGGTCCCCAAGGAGCTCAGCCCTGGCCCTGCCTTCCTAGCTCGTTGGGGCCAGGCCGGGGGGCTCCGGGGGTCTCCGGGAGCTCAGGCAGCCTCCCTCCATCTCCAACCAACCACACGGTGCGTGGCTCTTTCTTCCTCTGCGGCAGCTTGGAGCGTGCACTCTGTGCCTCCAGCTTCTTCCCTTCTAAATGACGGAATCTGTGTTAATGCCTGGACACCCCATAAGGCAACAGACCAGGAGCTGCCACTGTTACCAGTCTCTGGCTCCCAGCACACAACACAGAGCACGTTCGTCAAATGACCCAACACGGCCCAGTACCGAGGAAGCTGCCAGC
Source organism: Neomonachus schauinslandi (assembly GCF_002201575.2). Lineage (NCBI taxonomy): Eukaryota > Metazoa > Chordata > Mammalia > Carnivora > Phocidae > Neomonachus > Neomonachus schauinslandi. The sequence continues at coordinate 6,300,809 of NC_058407.1, forward strand.
CCAGGAGCTCGGACTGCTTTCGAGCATCTGGTTTTTTTTTCCAGCAGATTTGCAAACAAGCAGTTTCAAACCGTTCTTGGGCGAAAGGAAGGCACACCTAGCCATGTGTCCCCCACCCAGGCTGCAGCCTACGCTCTCACCCGCCTACACACTCTGTGGAAAAAGCCGTGGGGGGCGCCCGGGTGGCTCAGGCGGTTAAGCATCTGCCTTTGACTCAGGTCACGATCTCAGGGGCCTGGGATCGAGCCCTGTGTCGGGCTCCCTGCTCAGTGGGGAGTCTGCTTCTCCCTCTCCCTCTGCCCCTCCCCCTGCTCACGCTCCTTCTCCCTCTCAAATAAGTAAATTAAAATCTTAAAAAAAAGGGACGCCTGGGTGGCTCAGTCGGTTAAGCGTCTGCCTTCGGCTCGGGTCATGATCCCAGGGTCCTGGGATCGAGTCCCGCATCGGGCTCCCTGCTCCGCGGGGAGCCTGCTTCTCCCTCTGCCTCTGTCTCTCTCTCTGTCTCTCATGAATAAATAAAATCTTTAAAAAAAAAAAAAAAAAAAAATCTTAAAAAAAAAAAAGCTGTCAGGAACACGCTTTTTTTTTTTTTTTTTAAGATTTTATTTATTTATTGGACAGAGAGAGAGACAGTGAGAACAGGAACACAAGCAGGGGGAGAGGGAGAAGCAGGCTTCCCGCGGAGCAGGGAGCCCGATGCGGGGCTCGATCCCAGGACCCCTGATCACAACCTGAGCCGAAGGCAGACGCCCAACGCCTGAGCCACCCAGGCGCCCCTAGGAACATGCTCTTACCCGCAGAGCTCAGGATGCCCGTATCTCCTGCATGCCTTGCTGCCAAGCAGGAACAGCTGGCAACACCTCTGGGGCCCTGTGAATACCACCTGGTCACTGGAGTCCTGGGTGCCGGGCCAGTGGCTGCTGGGTGGACCCAGCTGAGCTGAGACCTACTTGAGTCCCAAACCCCCTGGGGTTTTCCAGCCACACCTGAGCCCATCACCAGCCCGGCTGCTCCCCAGGATTGGGCGGGGGGGGGGGGGGGCGCAGGCCAGTTTATGGAGCACCCAGTGTGCACAGCATCAGGTGCACTCAAGCAGAAAAGCCCAGACCTCAGCAAGACAGACCCCGGTTCCAGTCCCAGCCCCGCTACTGCTGTGTGCCCAGGACCAGTCACCTGACTGAGCCTCCATCAGAGACGGCTCTCCTGCGTGGACATGGCACAGCCTCCCAGAGCTAAAGAGGATTAAGAGATACAGCTGTTGCCCACTTCTTGCCACGGAGCAGGGACTCCAGGGCTGGCTAAGGAGCCAACAAACCCAGAGGGGGAGATTAGGATCCACCAAAGTCACAGGTTCACCTAACCCTTGAATTCTGGGACGCATCCTGCATATACACCCCGTACATACCTTGTAGCCCTGAAAACCTTTAGGCAGGGGGTCTGCAGGGGCTGCTGTGCTGGGACCTAGAAGTCAAGGGGCTACACACGCAGAACCGGAATGTAACCGTGCAGCCTGCGTGCGTATAAAACAAACCGAAACAGATGAATACTTCCATCCGCATAGACCGTCCCCTCAAGAGGCCAGGAGATTAGTGGAGAGAGGAAGGGACCTCTGGCACAGACGTGGGAAGGGTACTGAATTTTTAACTCTGAGCTTGTGTTCTTTAACTTTTACTACCATGCGTGTGCTGGGATCGAGGATTCAAAAACTAAAGCAAAAATCATTGTTTTGAGGCAACAGCTCGAATTTTCCTGAGATGGAAAGGTCTTTTTCTTTTTTTTAAAGATTTAATTTATTTTAGAGAGACAGTGTGTGAGAACAGGGGGAGGGGCAGGGGGAGAAGAAAAGAATCTCAAGCAGACTCTGTGCTGAGCACGGGCCCAATGCAGGACCCTGAGATCATGACCTGAGCTGAAACCAAGAGTCAGACGCTTAACCGACTGACCACCCGGGCACCCCCGGTCTGTCTTAAAGGTCTATTTCAGGAATCAAGCCCCCGCCCTAGCCTCCCCACCTGGTGGGGAAGTCCCGCCTCTGGCCTCCACCATTAGGAACCTGCAGATGCCCAAAACCACTCCTTCGAGGTGGGCAGGGCTCCCTTCCCTGGTGATGGAGAAGCAACTAGGGAAAAGAAAGACAGGGAGCGAGAGAAAAAGGAGGGAGAGGAGAGAGAAAGGTGTTTCAGGTAAAAAGTTGGAAATTCACCCATGGTATGGTGTGGGAGTTGTTCAGTAATTTGCAAAGTGGTAACTTGGAATGGGCCCCTGGTGCCACAGGCCCTCAGTCCTACCACCCCGCCTTCACTGGGTCCTCCCCCCTGAACCCCAGCGCAGGTGCTGGCCTGACCCACCCTGGACCCAGGGGGTGCAGGCGGAGCCATCCACGGGAGGGGTGGGGTGGGGAACAAGCCCAATCTTGGCTTGGCCTCTGCAGCCTGGGGCGGGCAAGGGCTGTGCTCTCCGGGCCTGCAGCTGTCTGCTCTTGGTGACCCATGTCCTTATTTGCATCGACTTGCGTCCAGCCTCCCCCAGAAGAAGGAGGTGTCAGACCCACTTCACAGACAGGGACCCAGGAGGGTGAACGGAAATTCAGAGCCTCTTGACCATGCGATTGCGCTACCCACCCCCGGGCTCCAAAAATACACCGACCCAGCAGCGCAGACTGACAGAATAAAAAGGAAGGCCACCCCCCCCAAAAAGGGGGGGGGCACCTGGGTGGCTCAGTCCGTTAAGTGTCTCCCTTTGGCTCAGGTCATGGTCCCAGGGTCCTGGGATGAAGCCCCATGTCGGGCTCCCCATTTGGGGGGAGTCTGCTCTCTCTCCCTCTGTGTGCTCTCTCTCTCTCAAATAAAAGAATCAAATCAAATAAAAAAAAAAAAAAGGAAGCCTGCTTTGACAATCACAAAAAAAAGTCTTGCTCTAAGGCCTGAAATGCCAAATAGTTTCCATTGATTTCGACAGTGATGGAACGAACATACTGGGCCTGTATGTAGGGCTCGGCCAGTGCCAGACAATGAGTCATGATTTGGGTCAGGATCATGCCATTTGAGCTCCTGAGCGGAGAGGCCGGCTCGAAAGCGAACGTAAAGCATATTAGGTTTGCATACAGCATGGGGCGCTTTGCAGGTTGGAGCCCTATGGGAGGGAGGAGCACCATCCACTCTCCGCAGAGGAGGTTGAGACCAGCAAAGGGCTGCTCACACACCGAGGGGAGGAGCCCCATGAAACCTGGCCTCCAGCCCCAGGGAGGCGCTCTCTGGGCCTGGCAGCCAGTTCAGGTCAAAGTTTGGCGGGAGCCGCTCAGGACTGATTCAGGCAGGTCCCCAGGGCCCCACGCTGGGCCTGGCTCAGTGCGCTCAGGTTCTTAGTGGAAATGATGCAAAACCAGCGCCCCCCCACCTCCTCCCCGAATCCGCACTTGGCACACTGCAAAAAATGGAAAGAGGTGGGTCTGCAGCAACAGTTTAAGAAGTCATGGTGAGGGGCCCCTGGGTGGCTCAGTCATTAAGCGTCTGCCTTCGGCTCAGGTCATGGTCCCAGGGTCCTGGGATCGAGCCCTGCATCGGGCTCCCTGCTTGGTGGAGAGCCTGCTTCTCCCTCTCCCACTCCCCCTGCTTGTGTTCCCTCTCTCGCTGTGTCCCTCTCTGACAAATAAATAAAATCTTAAAAAAAAAAAAAAAAAGAAGTCATGGTTAGCTGCTGAGGGACACAAAGGAGATGAGGAACCACTGTGATGTCATTTATGCAAATGTCCACGTCTCACTGCTTCTGTTCACTCCCTACAGAGACCCTACACCAAGGGGCACTCGGGCTACTGGGACACCTGCGTCCTAGTCCGGGCTTGGCCGTTTGGCTTTGGACAAGTTCCTTAGCCCCTCTGGACCCCTAATTCCTTGTCTGTAAAACAAGCATTGGGGAGATTTTCTTTTTAGGTCCTTTCCTGCTCAAGTATCTATAAAGATCCCCCAAACTGGAGAAAGTAGAAGAGATTAATAATTCTCTGGATGACTGATTTTGAAATTGGCTTTACACCAGTTTGCTGTGGCCTAAAGGTTTGTGTCCTCCACTCCCCAATTCATAAAGCCCAGGGTGATGGTATCAGGAGGTGGGGCCTAAGAGGCAATCAGATCGCGCAGGCTCTGCTAATGGGATTAGCGCTCTTCTGAGAGAGGCCCAGGAGAGCTCCCTTCCGGTCCCCAGGCCCCCACTCAAGGATACAGGAAGTCAGGGCACCCTGACCTTGGATTTCCAGCATCCAGAGCTGTGAGAAATAAATTTGTGGTTTACAAGCCACCCAGTCAGTGGTGTTTTGTTACAATACACAGTTCAACGGAGTGAACAGAAAACAGGTTGGGGGGGGGGGGGCAAGGCAAGGAAAACCCAGGGGTTCTCAAACTCCTCGTTGCCATCCAAAAAGGGGACCTAAGTGGACCCCTCTACTTTTCCATCACCATTAGAAAGGATAGGGGGCCAAGATACTACCTGGGCCTGCAGTTTTTAAGTTTTAAGAAGCATGTATTTAAAAAGTTCTTGAGGCATCTGGATGGCTTAGTCGGTAGAGCATGTGACTCTTTATCTCGGGGTTGTGAGTTCGAGCCCCAAGTTGGGTATAGAAATTACCTAAAGGGGCACCTGGGTGGCTCAGATCATTGGGCGTCTGCCTTCGGCTCGGGTCATGATCCCAGGGTCCTGGGATCGAGCCCCACATCAGGCTCCTGGCTCGGCGGGGAGCCTGCTTCTCCCTCTCCCTCTGCCTCTCTCCCTGCTCATGCTTTCTCTCTCTGTTATCTGTGTCTCAAATGAATAAAATCTTTTTAAAAATTACTTAAAAAATTCATTAAAAAATAAAAATAAGTTCTTAAGTGTTTAAAGTTAAGTAAAAGATTGTGCCCTGCTGGGCCCAATCTCTGAGGGGCCCAGAGAGACAGATGCAGCCCTCGGGGGTCCTTTATTCCAGAGTTTTGGGTCTCCCCCTCCTTTTTAAAGATTTTATTTATTTATTTGACAGAGAGAGAGCACAAGCAGGGGGAACGGGAAAGGGAGAAGCAGGCTCCCTGCTCATCAGGGAGCCTGATGCAGGGCTCGATCCCAAGACCCCGGGATCATGACCTGAGCCAAAGGCAGATGCTTTGGGGGCTCCCGTTTCCTCCCTGGGACAAAGTCCTCAGCTCCCCACTGGACTCATCCTGGCCCTTTAGAACTCTCAACCTGACTTTATAGGCTCCCTCTGCTTCCCCCAGGCTGGTACAGGGGGCCTGCTTCTCCAGCAGGTACAGGGGGCTGGTACAGGCCTGGCCCAGAACCCACCTCCTCCCCACCCTCCCCAAGACAGAATTAATTGTTCCTCATCTGCGTTGTCCCAGCACCTTCGGTAAACAGACCTGGATTGGGCACTTGGCCCACTCTAGTCTCATTAAATGTTTACCTGTCTGTCCGCCCCAGCTCAGAGCGGCGACCTAGTGAACGGGGACAGTCAGGGGGCAGGAGGGGCACACAATATACTGCAAAACCGAACAAGGGAGCTGGGCTCACAGCGACAGCCAATTCCTGGCTCGGAGTCCCAGGCCTCGTCGCACCCTCACCAGCAGGAAGTGTTGCTGCGAGAAGGCAGAGGCTGCGTGGATGGTACACAGTAAGCGCCCACTAATGGGCAGCTAGGATTATGAGCCTGGAGCTCAGGAGACGCGCATACCATGCTGACCACCTCAGTCAGACCTGGGGTTTTCCTGATGCATCATCCTCCGTACACAGGAAACTCGGCAGCTTCTTCTGAGCTCCAAGCTGTAGACACAAATGCCAACATCTCTGGGAGGAGGGGGGACGACAAGAGCTCTCAATTCTAAATCCCCGTATCCCAGTGATGGTCCTCCAGTAGGTAGCCCGGTGGGCTGCTCTTGGCTCTAGAGCGCACACTTCCTCTCATTCTGGTGACAGGCTGTCTTCTCCCACCTCCAGAAAAACAGGTTTACCACGCAGTGCCCGGCAAGGCCCAGCGGGTGTTTTGTATTGTCACACCCTAATATTGACACTGGGAAAATCAGCTGTCCTCCCTGAGCCTGCCTCAGTGCGCTGACCCCCAGCCCTGGCCTCTCTGAGGCCGGCCTCAGTGCCTACGAGGAACTGGGGCCCGTGGCCTTATTTGCTTACATTCTGTATTTCTCCCAGGGCCTGGCCCCAGCCAACCAGCGCAGGACAAAGAGACGAGGGAGCGGCTACACGTGTCCCCTCTGGACCCGCGGCAGGCTTCCTGGTGGCTGCCAACAACAAAACCCGAGCGTGCCAGGGACTTCCTTGAAACCTCTTGGAATTGTTCTGAGCAGAGAGAAAAAAAACAGCCGGACTCTCGTGGGATCCACTATGCTCGGAGGCAGGGGAAGCAAGAAGCCATTAATTGTCTACAAACTTAATAGGTTCACTAAAAACAGGATGCTTTCCAGGGAGAGGGGAAAATACCTCCGAGGTCAGCTTCAAGACTCAACCAGCGGATGGAGCCATTCCCCAAGCACCTCCTTCCACATATCAGCTGACCAGCAGAGAAAAAATGGGCTAATGCTGCTCTCTGGTTTCTCTGCAGCTCAGTGAATCCAGCTTTCATACCTGCCAGCCACCTATTAAAAACTTCGGGTACTTAACATGCATACAACCCTCCGGCCAGTCTCTTCCCAGTGCACCCAGGCTGTGCCGCGGGCTAGGGATACTCCACTGGGTGTGACTTTTGGTCCTTCTGTTTTCATGGAGCTGCAGGCTAGTGTCATGCTAAGTGAGCACAACCGGGTAATTTCAATCTGTCTTCAGTGGCCTGAAACAGTCCCATAAGGTCCTTGCATAGAGGAACTATAGGAATAGAAGAGAGGAAGGGCCTGCACCTTCTTTTTTATATTTTTTTAGGGCTGCACCTTTAGGTGAGGTAGTCAGGGAAGACTTCTCACAGGGGGCAAGCAAGTGAACGGAGACAAGGGAAAAGGGTGACACCCATGGGGACAGTGCTAACTCTATCACTCCATTTGTTTCAGGCCTCCCTCCATCCCAGAGGGCCTCACAGGATCCTTGGTGCTTGGAAAAACATCCTTGCGGCCAGAATTCCCACCAAATAAATAAACATTATAGATAGATAAATCACCTGGGAACCATCTAAGAAGTCTGATTAAATAGGTCCCCCCACTGCAGGGCATTCTGAGGCGCTGACCGAAAGCCAATCTCCCCAGATGCTTTGGACACTTTACACCAAAAACAAGCACAAATAAACATGTACAACGTTAATGTAAAGCTCAAGGAGCCACAGCTAAAGCAATCAGTGACAGCCCTGTGACCTTGAGGTTAAAAGGGTGGGAAATCCCCAAATCCTGGAGCGGGAAGGGAAGGGTGGAGGAGAGCTGAAGCTGTGGGCAAGAGCTGCACCAACAGCCAGGTGCTAAGGCTGGAATCCCAGCCGGTTTAAGGCCTCAGATAGACCACTTAGGGAACTAAGTATAAAACCACACCAATAAACACCTAAAATGTGCCACTCCTAAGAATTTACCCCAAAGGCATGCCCAAGATAAGCAGAAAAAAGGTTTTAAAGTGTTCATTCTAAGGGAAGCCACTCACAGCCACCAACACTTGGGTGGGTGTTTACACCTGCTGGGGAAACCTCATGGACCCATTCCGCAGAATGGGCTCACTGAGGCTCAGAGGTGGAGTAGCCCGTCTAAGGCAACACAGCTGGAAGGCGGCTGGATGGAGAGTTTTGGCGGAGCTCCCAGAAAACGGGTCTGGGCTTTTAGTTTGACAGCCTTTATGTTGCCTCCTGGACCGTAGTCTCAGTTTCTCCACCTGTGAAATGAGGCCTCAGCCTCTGGAGGCCGGCCAGCACAGAGCTCAACTGCCTGCCCCCCTCCCCATGCGGGAAGGATAACGCTGATAACCCTCCCTTCCTGGGGAGCCCGAGCGAAGCTTCACGGAGAAAACCAGATCAAGGCCCGGGCCACAGTAGGTGCTGGGGGGGGAGCGCGGGGGGGATGTTACATCGGCAGCAGCAACAACAACCTCCTGCCCCCCGGGGTGGCTCATTCCAGCGAAAATTACAGTAACGATTAGCGGTCTACAAAGCGGTTTCGCGCCCAGGAGACCGGGGCTCGGAGCGAAAGCGTGCGGAGCCCGGAGCCCCCCACCCCCACCCCCCCGGGCTTGCTTTGGCCGCGCGCGGGGCTGGCGGCGGGACCCTTCCCGGTCACCGGACGGAACGCGCCCGCGGCCACTGCAGCGCCGAGCGCGCGGGCCGCTCCGGTTTGCAAAGCGAGGCCGGGCGCTCCCGCGGGGCGCACCTGTGCAGGGCGAGGGCAGGTGCGGGGCGGCGGCAGCGCCCCGCTCGGCGCGCAGTTCCTGTTCCGGACTTCCCCTCGCGGCCCGCGACAAAGCCTCTCTCCGGCCCTTCGCAGGTGCGCGGCGACTCGGGGCGCCCCGGGTCCCGGCGGGGGCCAGCGCCCGACGCCATCTTCCCGGCTTCGGTGGACACCCGGCTGCGCGGCCGCGGCCCGTGGCTGGCGGCCCCGCGCTCCCGTCCGGGCCCGCACGGCCCCCCGAGGGCGTGGGAGCCGGGACCCCGGGAGGCCGCGCCGGAGGGCGGGGCGGGGCGACGGGGCATCCGGCCCTCCGGGCGGGGCGCAGGAGGAGCCGCCCCATTGCACAGTCGCGGAGACTGAGGCCCGCGGGGGCCGCGGCTGGAACCATCGCCGGCGGGGACCCGGAGACCCCGCCGGAGAGGGGGCGTATCGGAGCCGGGGTCGCGAAACGTCGCCCGAAAGTGACACACCCAACCGCTTCCCGGGACGGAAAAACCTGGGCACAGGTCCCCACGCTTCCAGCCGCTCGGCACCCAGGGCAGCACCCTGAGCGCCTACCTGCCGGCCTCGGGCTGGGCGCAGGGGCGGAGGGCAGCGGGGGGAGTGAGGGCCGCGCGGCAGGGGCGGCAGGGGCGGCAGGGGCGGCAGGGGCGGCAGGGGCGGCAGGGGCGGCAGGGGCGGCAGGGGCTCGGACTCACCTCGCGTCGTCGTCGGCGGCGGCGGCGGCGGCTGCGGCCGGAGGGCTGGAGCCGGGAGGCGTATTGTGTGCGGCGGCGGCCGGCGCGCGAGCTTATAAACCGCCGGGCCCCGCCCCGGCCCGCCCCCGGGGCCGCGGCTCCCGCCCCGCCGCTCGGAATACCGGACCCGGGTTTTCGGTTGCTCGTGTAATGTGTTAGCTGTCTGCACCCCGCTGTCAGCGTCTGCAGTTTACCCAGCCCCGCGGTGCATCAGCAGGCGCCGCGGAGTACCGGTGAACGGATCCACCCGCCGAATTTGGGTAGACGATCCAGGATCTTTACACCTTCTGTCCCATTCGCCCTCCAAGGAGCCCTGAGGGCTCGGTGCTTTTTTCCATGCCCATTTTACCGATAAGAAAACTGAGCGACGGAGAGGACCAGACGACAGCGGGCATTCCCCCCTCAAATAGTCATGCTCTCTGTGCTGGCCCTTTCGGGACGTAAGTTTTGTTTTGTTTTTCTCAGTTTACCATTATTGTGGTAAAATACACATAACACAGTTTACCATATTAACCTTTTTTTAAGTGTACTGTTCAGTGGTATTAAATACACAATGTGCAACGATCACCACCACCCATCTCTACAATTCCATCTTGTAAAAGACTCTATACCCATGAAAAACTCTCCATTCGGGGCGCCTGGGTGGCTCAGTCGGTTAAGCTCTGCCTTCAGCTGGGGTCCTGATCCCAGGGTCGTGGGATTGAGCCCCACACTGGGCTCCCCGCTCAGCGAGGAGCCTGCTTCTGCCTCTCCCCCTCTCTGCCTGCCGCTCCCCCTGCTTCTGTCAAATAAATACAATCTTTAAAAAAAAAAAAAATCTTTAAAAAACAAAACAAAACAAAACCCTCCCCATTCCTAGGGCTCCTGGCTGGCTCAGTCGGTGGAGCCTGTGTCTCTTGATGTTCCCTTCATGGTTTCCAGCCCCACTTTGGGAGTAGAGATTACTTAAAAAAAACAAAAACAAAAAAACCCTCCCCATTTCCTTCTGCCCTGGCACCCACCTGGAATTAGGTATTTTTTTTTCTTAAGATTTTATTTATTTACTTGACAGAGAGAGCCCAAGTGGGGGGGGGGTGCAGAGGAAGAGAGAGAAGAAGACTCCCCGCTGAGCAGGGGGCCCGTTGTGGGGCTGGATCCCAGGACCCCGGGATCATGATCTGAGCCGAAGGCAGATGCTTAACCATTGAGCCACCCAGACGCCCCAGGAATCAGGTATTTTTGAGCCTTTGTGGCAAATGTGAACACTGAGAGTGATGCTTTGGTAGAAACAGCATCAGCAGCATCCCACTCCTTTACCCCACCTCCTCCTTCGACCTGTACCACCCACCACACCCCCACTCCCCCCGCTTTCCACATGGGAGCTGCCTGCGCTGCCCTGAGCCTCCTGGGCCTAAGGAGAAATGGGGGGCAAAGCCCCTAGGGAGGAAGGAGAATCAGAAAGGTTCTCGGTAGGGTGGGATCCAGCCCTGGGGTGGGTTAGGGAGGGGGAGGATCCATGCTGAGGTGGAGCACAGGAGCGTGGCAGAAGCAGAGGAAGGCAGAGACCTCGCTGGGATTACAAAGTAACCACCGTCGCAGGAACACAACAACAAGGCTTGTTTACCTTAGTCCTGCTGTCTCTGAGGGCGGAGAAACAGCAGGTCCAGGGGAGTTCCCCTCCCCCTAGTTCTGCCATTTGCTACCTGTTGGGGCCCCTGACCCCTTCTTCGCATTTCTGGGGTGACTGGCAGTGATGCCCAGTTTTCCTTCAGTGTTATCGCTGCAACGAGCTGACCCCACCCCCCACCCGCAGGGCTATAGGGAGGATCAGAGGGGATCAGGATCTGTGACCACCAGCAGATAATCCTTAGTAAACACCAGCAGAGTTTAAGCTTCAAGGCCCCTCCCTAGGGGCTCTTCTGGCAACTTCTGATTTTGAAATCCTTTGAGGACCCCCAAATCACACCACCTGTAAGCTCCACAAAGCCTGCCCCATCCCGACCGTCTCTGAGAGCCACGGGCTGCCTTGCAGGCAGGAGTGAGGAGCCCTGTAAGATCGGGACACCTCTCCAAATGCATCCTCTGAGCCTCGTAGAAGGGAAGCAATGACATTGGGTCCCGTGGGCCAAAAAGGCCTGACGTCTCTGCGGGAGAATGCCTCCAGAGGGGTCTCGAGGCTGGAGGCACAGGGCCAGGCACATATTAGGTGTTCAACAAACATTAGTGGGGTGGATGAGGAAGGACAGTTCGGGGACAGATGGGGATAGAAGTCCCCAAGGGAGGGGTGGGTGAAAATATTTTGGTTTGCAAGGTCCTAAGATAATATGCTGATCCAATAGTTGAGAAGGAGGCAAAAACTTTTGAATAAGAATGGGGCCTGTATCTGGCCTTGGCTTGCTATTAGTCCAAGAAAAAGCCCCGGGCTAGACGTCGAAGGAAAACAACACCACCACCACTTAGGGGAAGGGGGGCAGGCACCACCAGTCCCAGGGCTAACCACTTTGCATGATCTCCTGTAATTCTCACGACCTCCTCTTGTAGCAGGAATGGCCATCCGAGTGTCACAGACACCAGAGCACCCACCAAGGGTCCCAGAACAGGCCAGAGGGAACGTACGGTCCCATTTTAGAGATCCAGAAACTGAGGCTCTAAAAAAGGAGGCCAGGGCGCCTGGCTGGCTCAGTCAGAGGAGCCTGCGACTCTTGATCTCCGGGTGGTGGGTTCGAGACCCACATGGGGTATAGAGATTACTTTAAATATACTTTAAAAAAAATAGGGGCACCTGGGTGACTCAGTCGTTTAGGCGTCTGACTTTGGCTCAGGTCCTGATCTAGGGGTCCTAGGATGGAGCCCTGTGTCGGGGTCACCGCTCAACAGGGCATCTGCTTTCCCTGTCCCTCTCCCTCTGCCCCTGCCCCCACTCTCATCCTCTCTGTCTCCTCTCTCTCTCAAATGAATAAATAAAATCTTTCAAAAAAAAAAAAAAGGATGCCAACTGCTGGGGACCACCCAGCCAGCCCGTGGGCAGCAGAGAGAGTTTCAAGCCCAGGTCCTGAAGTGCCCTTTTCACCCCTTTACAGCTGGGCTCAAACCTCCTGGGCCTCAGTTTCCCCTTCTCCATAGGGATTTGCTGGCTTGTCCCAGGGTTATTGGGCTGTGGATCCTGCTCTCTAAAAGAACACCATGAAACAGTGGGACAGCCCCTTCCTTGCCTGGGCCGGGGGGGGGGGGGGGGGGGCTCATCCCAAGGAGCTGCCTCCAGGGGCCTTGGGATCCTCCAGCACCAGCCGAACCCCTCCTGCTGAGGCTGTGACTCCTTCTCTCAGTGATTTAGGGATCCACCGTCCGGTTGATCCTCCGGCACCAACTTAGGGTTGAGTTTTGTCCTTGATATGACTTTGTTTTGGATCATTCATTTAACAACTATTGATTGACACCATATGCCAGGCTGGGTGGTAGCTGATGGGGATCTAGAGATGACACATGCGAGCAGGGAGCCCCCATCCAAATCAGGGAGCCGGTGGAGGGGAAAGCAGCCGCCAGGAAGATAGGGTGTCGGGCAGCTTGGCACACACAGGTGCTCGAGGAGGGACAGTGAGGCCAGGCAGTGTGTGGGGAGTGGGGGAGGAGCAGATCTTCTAGCCAGGATGGCCAGGGAAGACTTCCTGCAAAGACTGAGAACTGAGGGCAGGGCCTTCCGTAGGTGTAGGTGCGAGCATTCCCCTGCCCAAGGCGAGAGAGTGGAGGAGGAGGAGTTAGGAGCAGCCCAGGGCTGGCCAAGTGTGTCTGCCAAGTGCCAGCCTTGGAGGCCGAGGGCGAGGCCGGGGCCCACCTGGGGGAACCAGGCGCCAGTGAGGCTTTCAATGGTCCTGTCTTTTCTACCCGCCATCCCAGACTCTTATCCTAGCCTTGGGACACCTTATCTGGAAAATCCGCCCGCTTTGAGAGGCTTTGTAGTATCAGGAGGGACCCATTAAAGGGCTTTGCTGTTCTCTCCTGGGTTGTGCGTGAGCTCCTGGCCAGGGGCTTCAGGAGCCTGTCACCCACGCCAGCCCAGCGGACGTTTTGCGGGGGTACCTTTGCGGGGTGAGAGGCTGTTGAGTGCTCTGTGGGCTGGGTGTGTTGCCTGGGTGATTTCATATAACCCTCCTGCACCCCTGCAGGGTAGGTGTCCCCATTGCACAGATGAGGAAACTGAGCCTCAGAGAGGGGTCCTAACGGGTCCAAGGCCACATAGCCAAGAGATCAGAAGGCTGGGGCTTGAACCCAAATCCCTTTGTCCTGCCTGACTTGGGGTCTATAGCTAGGCTTCAGGAAGTCTGTGAACCCCTTCAGATGAAGCAGAATTTCATTTGGGGTATAAAATAAGCCTTTTCTGGAGAGGGAGCCTATAGCCTGGTGAGTGAGAACCAGGACTCTGGGGTCACTCAGCACTGAGTTTGGATCCTGCCTCTATAACTTGTGTGGCCGCAAACAAATGCCTCTGTGAAGTTTTCCACCTCCCAGGGCTGCTGAGGGACTAGAACTCAGGAAGCCCTTAGTGTGGTGCCTGGCACACAGCCGGTGGTCAGTAAACCCAGAAGCTTTTATTGAAGGAGTCGACTTGACATGTTTGCGGAAGAAACTGTATCTTGGAGGGCGCCTGGGTGGCTCAATTGGTTAAGTGACTGCCTTCGGCTCAGGTCATGATCCTGGAGTCCCTGGATCGAGTCCCGCGTCGGGCTCCCTGCTCGGCAGGGAGTCTGCTTCTCCCTCTGACCCTCCTCCCTCTCATGAGCTCTCTCTCTCAAATAAATAAATAAAATCTTAAAAAAAAAAAAAGAAACTGTATCTCGGAGGTGCATCTTCTATTAAATAAAATAACACACTTTTAGAAATCAGTGTATCCAGTACAATCCCACATTTTGAAAAAATCCACATAGAAAAGTCTGGAAAGGGCGCCTGGGTGGCTCAGTTGGTTAAGCGATTGCCTTCGGCTCAGGTCATGATCCTGGAGTCCCGGGATCGAGTCCCGCATCGGGCTCCCTGCTCAGCGGGGAGTCTGTTTCTCCCTCTGACCCTCCCCCCTCTCGTGCTCTCTCTCAAATAAATAAATAAAATCTTAAAAAAAAAAAGAAAAAGAAAAGTCTGGAAAGTAATATAGGACTGCTGGGGCGCCTGGGTGGCTCAGTTGTTAAGCGTCTGCCTTCGGCTCAGGTCATGATCCCAGGGTCCTGGGATCAAGCCCCGCCTCAGGCTCCCTGCTTCTCCCTGCTTCTCCCTGCTTCTCCCTGCTTCGTGGGAAGCCTGCTTTTCCCTCTCCGACTCCCCCCGCTTCTGTTCCCTCTCTTGCTGTGTCTCTCTCTGTCAAATAAATAGAATCTTAAGAAAGAAAGAAAGAAATATAGGACTGCAAAATGGGAATAGTGGTCATCTCTGGGCATAAGAGAACCCCATTATGTTCCCATTTTGCAGGCCGGGAGACTGAGGCTCAGAGAGAGCCGCTGAGCTGTAGGATAGAGAGGCGTGGATGCACTGGGATGTGGGGAGGCAGGGGGAGGGGGCTTCCCTTCCCAGCTCTCTGAGCAGGAACACAGCCTAAGGCCTGGAAGCCTCAGTTTATCTCACTTTCCAGGAAGCCGGGACAGCGACACCTAGCTCATAGGGTTGTTGTGAGGAAGGCAGCCGGTGCCTGAAGAGACTGTCGTGACTGTCCCCGGTCACTCAGTAGTTGGTGGGGCGACTTGCGTCCCTTGTTACCTGGCTTGCTTTACCTTCCTTCATAGCACCTTCTGCTCTCTCAAACACTCATTTACAAATATATCTGTCTGTTGTCTGACTCCCCGCTCCCCAGTGAGGCTAAGCCAGACTTGGTGTGTCTGGGGCTCAGAGACGGGGTGCTCAATCAGTACTCGCTGAGCAAACGCATGCACGGGGATGAGCACCTCGGGGCTTCTCTATTTTCCGTCTACTTCCTCCCTCTGTCCTTCTATCATTTCTTCCCCTCGGACCACATTTTTAAAATAGTTTCTATGGTAGCTTGAAGCTTCCTTTTCTTCTTTAAGGAAGGGTAGGGGGAGGTCCTGCTGCTTTACAACCTGGGGTGAGGGGGAGGTATGTGTGCATATTCACGCTGTTGTCTTTGGAGCTGGGGCGGGGGTAGGTGGGGGCATTCTCAAGAAACCGAAGGGGGTTGGTCCCCCTGGGAGTCCAGTGACATGGTGGTCCCAGGTGGGGGAGTTGAACCTTTGTGCGGTGGGGAGATTCCCCTGGGCACTGGGCTGAGAGACACCACCCTCCCCCCCACATACACACATCAGGCCGGCCCTGCCTCGAATTGCTGCTGGGCAGGTGTAGGCAGAGTCTACACAGGTCAGGGTGGGGCTGCTTCACCATGCAGCCATGGGAGCCCCAGGGCACAGGAATCTGGAGTCCAGGCTGTGTGACAGCAGACGGCACTTGGCTTCTTTGGAAATTCCCAGGGAGTTTCAGGGATGGCTGAGCTCAAGTTCAATGGCCAGAGCCAAGCATCTGTGGGTCCTCGGCTGGGGAGCTGCTGGAGACTGAGGGGAAATTGGAGGTGGGGAAGGGTCCCTGGGTGCCCAGGGTCTGGAGCCAGATAGATCCTTCTCTGGGCCGTAGGGAGGCTTTTGGGGGCAAGAGTCAATAGTAGTAAGATTATTTTTTTTTAAGGTTTTATTTATTTTACTTGAGAGAGAGAGGGAGAGAGCACAAGCAGGGGGAGCAGCAGAGGGAGGGGGAGAAGCAGACTCCCCACTGAGCAGGGATCCCCAACGTGGGGCTCAATCCCAGGACCCTGGGATGATGACCTGAGCTGAAGGCAGACGCTTAACCAATTGATCCGCCCAGGCGCCCCTGTAGGATTATTTTTGAAAGACAAGGCTGGTTCTTAGCTGCTTAAGTTATGTCTTGGATTCCCAGAGAGCTTACTTACCCCAGCTGCCATTTCCCTCGGATCCATCCCAAGATTCTGGCAGGAGCCTCCTCACCCCAGCCTCCTAGGGTCCTCTATTTGTTGCAAACCCCTGGAAATGGGCAGGACCCAAGGCCTCCTGGCAGCGGAACTCCTGAGCCCCTCCCAGCCTCACGCTGGCTCCGCTCAACCAGGACCCCTGAGAGTGAGAAGCTGGCGGGGGCATCCAGTACCAGCCCCGGAGCCACGGAGGGGGGCCACAGCGCTAGGCAGGACCATAGTGCCACCAAGAGCTGGGACAAAGGTATCCGAAAACAGAGGGCCAAGGCCCCAAGAAACTCGAGGGAAGAACAGAAGTGGACAACCCATAGACTTCAAGGAGGCTGCTCCATAACCCCATCCAGTAAGAGGCATCACAAGCCAGGGCCGCCAAACTAGCTCATCCCCTCCCACACTCGCATCTGTCACAAGTCTTGGATGATGGCAGCCCTGTCCTTCCAGATGTTCAGGCCGAAGACCTTGGAGTTGTCTTCCACTGTTCTTTCTCTCACACCTCCTCCTTGAATGTGGGCCAGGTTCAGGGACTCCTTCCTTTCTTTTTTTTTTTTTTTTAAGTAAACTCTACCTGCAACACGGGGCTCGAGCTCACGATCCCAAGATCAAGAGTCGCGTGCTCTACCGACTGAGCCAGGCAGGCGCCCCTCTTCAGGGACTTATTTCTAATGAATATAACGTAGCAGAAGGGAGGCCATGGGACGTCCAAAGCCAGATGCTGACAGGATAGCTCTCTCCTGGCTCTTGCCCCCCAGGATCACTGCCTCTGGGGGAAGCCAGGGGCCAAGAGCAGGCATGCCGTGAGTGCCCCGTGAGTGTCCCGCCCTACCCATCGGTAGGAGGTGGATCCTCAGACTGCGTTCTCCATGGCTCACATTTTCCCAGGGCTCTCTTACACAGATTCAAGGCCAAAGTCCTGAAGGCCACACCTAACCCAACCCAATGTTACCTTTCCGGCCTCATTTTCA
The DNA here is from genome assembly GCF_002201575.2 of Neomonachus schauinslandi. Classification (NCBI taxonomy): domain Eukaryota; kingdom Metazoa; phylum Chordata; class Mammalia; order Carnivora; family Phocidae; genus Neomonachus; species Neomonachus schauinslandi. Next base: position 6,317,778 of record NC_058407.1, read on the forward strand.
ACTACTCACGTCATTCATTGCTCATTCTGTTCCAGCCACCCTGGCTGCCTCGCTGTTCCTCAGGCACAGGTTCACGGCTGCCTCCGTGACTTCACACCTGCCGTCTCGTCGGCCTGGATGGCGCTCCCGTTAGAAATCTGCAAGTTTGTCCTCTCGCCTCCTTAAGTCTTGGCTCAAACGTCACCTTCGGGGGCTCCTGGGTGGCTCAGATGGTTAAGCGTCTGCCTTCGGCTCAGGTCATGATCCCAGGGTCCTGGGATCGAGCCCCGCATCGGGCTCCTGGCTCAGCGAGGAGCCTGCTTCTCCCTCTCCCTCTGCCTCTCTCCCTGCTCATGCTTTCTCTCTCTCTCTCTGTATCTCTGTGTCTCAAATGAATAAATAAAATCTTAAAAAAAATTGAAAAAAAACAAAAAACAAAAAACGTCACCTTCATCAGGGAGGCGTCCCCTGACGCTCCCACTGAACACGGTGAACCCTTGCCTCCCTGGAGTTCGTTCTCACCCTGTCTTGCATTTATTGCCTCTTACACGTCACTATAGTTCTTAGTTTTGTTTATTGTATGTCTCCCCCAACTGGCCTATAAGCTCCACAAGGACAGGGAAATTTGTCTATCCTCTTTCCTTTTTTCACTGCTGTATCCTCAGAGCCTAGAACAAGGCTTAACAGATAGTAGGCATTCAAAAAATATGTGTTGAAGAAAGTAATAAAAGACAGATGGCTGGAAAATGAATAAAATGATCTTTACCTTTAGGGGTAATCATGGAAATGTAATTAAAAACATTGATGAGGGGGCGCCTGGGTGGCTCAGTCGGTTAAGCATCGACTCTTGGTTTTGGCTCAGGTCATGATCTCAGGGTCGTGAGATCAAGCTCTGCATCTGGCTCTGCGCTGGGCATGGAGCCTGCTTGAGATGATCTCTCTCTCCCTCTTCCTGTGCCCCTCCCCGCCCCTGGCGCATGCACTCTCTCAAAACAAATAAAACCCCATTGATGAGCTGTCCCTTCTCACCCAACGGGAATGTTTCAGAAGCACATGGGAACTGAGTGAGGGTGGACGGTGGGAACGTGGCCTTGAGCCTTCCCAGTACGTGGGGGTGCACGTGGGCTCCATGACCACACAGACTGCTTGCCGCTGTACCCCCAGCACCTAGGACGGTGTCTGGCACAGAGTAGGTGTTCGCTAAAAATGAGCAGAGTGAACACATGATTAAACAGATCTTTCTAGAAGGTAATTTGGCAATTTATTTTTATTTATTTTTATTTTTGGGGCGCATGGGTGGCTTAGTCTATTAAGCATCTGCCTTCGGCTCAAGTCATGATCCCAGGGTCCTGGGATCGAGCCCGAGATCGAGCCCCGCATCGGGCTCCCTGCTCAGCGGGGAGTCTGCTTCTCCCTCTGACCACCCCCCATGCTCTGTCTCTCTCTCTCCCGCTCTCAAATAAATACATAATCTTTTAAAAAATTTATTTTTATTTTTTTAGATTTTATTTATTTATTTGAAAGAGAGAGTGAATGAGCGAGAGAGAGAGCATTGGCCAGGGGAGGAGCAGAGGGAGAGCGAGAAGCAGGCTCCCTGCGGAGCAAGGAGCCCGATGCGGGGCTCGATCCCAGGACACTGGGATCATGACCGAAGCCGAAGGCAGACGCTCAACGACTGAGCCACCCAGGCGCCCCTAATTTGGCAATTTAGAACAACACCAACAAAAAACCCCTAAGAATGTGTATTCTTTGCAGGCCAACAATCCCAATTTTAGGAATTTTCTTGCAAACGTAATTAAACTAGTTTTCACAGATGTATGCACAAGTGTGTTCACTGCAACTTGTCCATTTGCTCACAAACCTACTCAGTGTGGGGGAGGCAGCAGCGCACAAACGGGTAAGTTTTCTGTTCTCACGAAGCGTATTGTCCAGGGAGCGAGAGAGATGGGTAAACAAGAGAAAATCAAATATGGGAGCCAACCTAAATCTCCATCCACGGGGGATGAACAACGTCGTCCTATGCAGCCATGGAAAGGCTGAGGTAGATCTACCTGTGCTAACACAGAAAGACGTCTGTACCTCTGCTGTGCTGAATGAGAAAAAAATGTTATAGAATCAAGTCATATGGGGCGCCTGGGTGGCTCAGTCGTTCAACGTCTGCCTTCGGCTCAGGTCATGATCCCAGGGTCCTGGGATCGAGCCCCGCATCGGGCTCCCTGCCCGGCGGGAAGCCTGCTTCTCCCTCTCCCACCCCCCCTGCTTGTGTTCCCTCTCTAGCTGTCTCTCTCTCTCTGTCAAATAAATAAATAAAATCTTAAAAAAAAAAATGTTTAAGGGCGCCTGGGTGGCTCAGATGGTTAAGCATCTGTCTTCGGCTCAGGTCATGATCCCAGGGCCCTGGGATCGAGTCCCACATCGGGCTCCCTGCTCTGCGGGGAGCCTGCTTCTCCCTCTGACCCTCGCCCCTCTCATGCTGTTTCTCTCTCTCTCACTCTCTAAAAAATAAATAAAATCTTTAAAAAAAAAAAAAGAATGTTTAAAAAAAAAGAATCAAGTCATATGCATCACATGAGTTGATTTAAGTTGAAGAATATTTTTCATTTGCCTTGAAAGGTCTATAAGGAACAGACCAGAAGGTCAAGAGTGGTTAATAGGTGTGGATATTATCAAGCAGGTTTTTTCCTACCTCTTGTACATTATTTGCAAGCTTTCTGATGAACATCTATTATGTTTCTGGCCATGAAACAATAACTTTTTAACAGACGTTATGATGAGTGAAAGGAGCCAGACGTAAGAGAGAACGTACTGTGCAATTCCATTTCTATGAAGTTCAACAAGAGGCGAAACTAATCTATGGTGACAGAGGTGAGACTAGTAGTTAGGTCTCGAGGTGGGGGCGGGTATTGGCTGGGCAGGGGCACGAGTGCAGATGGTGATCGCGGGACACATACATATGAAACACACATCCAGCTGAATGCTTAAGATTCGTACCCTTTCTGGTATGCAAATTAAAACTTGATAGTACAAAATGAGATTAAACAAAACAAAGCCCACTGTATCAGACTCAAAACAGCCGAGAGCGAGGATTCTAATTAAGCCCCAGATTTTCAGCTGCCAGGAGTACTTGGCAGGCCCAGCTCGTGGTGGAACTGGAGGGGCCAGCTTTGCTGCGGACAGGGATAGCATCACAATTGAAAACAGGACCGGTGCATTTCAGAGCAGATTACAGAGGCTTAACCAGCCAGGCCACTCAACTCAGTGCCACAAGAATTTAATAGACGCATGTTCGGGCCAAAACACCAAGCGGCTCGGCTGACCAAAATAACCTAATCTCATGCAACCTGTCAGAGGGACGGAGAACAGGCCTCCACTCCATCAGACAATTCCAGGAATCCAGGGTCAGGGAGGAGGTGATATGTGCTCCTGAGGCATTGTGGGGGCCTCAGGCAGCAGGCCATGGGCATCCTGCAGCGCTGGCCACCGCTGTTCCCTGCCAGGGGCAGGTTCAAGGCCCCAGGTTATCACTCAAGTCAGGTCTGGCGGGAGGGCCCAGGCCCACGTGGCTGTGGGCAGGAAGGAGGCCTGGTCCTGCAGAATCTCCTTTCGCCCAGAAATAACATCCCTTCTGACAGCTGAGTTTATCAGCGTGATAGCAGATTTTTTCAAAACAATAACAGTAGGTTCTAGCAGCTCACACACCCATGCGTGCTCCGCAAGGATGGGCTGGCCCTGGTGTTGGGGCAGCTGCTGTCCACACCTCTGCTCTGGGGGATGGGGCACCCTGAGAAGGACCTCTCCGGGTCCGGCTTCCTGTGGTCTATACACTCTGAGAGGGTGGGGCCCGGGTACACTTTCACTCCCTTGCACCCCACTTGGGGGACCCTCAATAGCTATCTGGTTCACAGGTGGGGCTCAAGAAGATGGGGCTCTCCATTCCCCATACCTTTGCATCACTGTGTGTCACCAAAAGCTTGACTGCTGGGCGGTGGTATCTTTGTCCCCCTCCCCAGGTCTTCCCAACCTATGGGACAAGTACTGCTGTTCCCATTTTAAAGAGGAGAAAAATGAGATCAGGCAGGTGATGACCCCCTTCCCCGCACCCCCCCCCCCGGAATCTCGTGTCTCCTTCCAGGCCTGCAGGGCTCCCTATCTCAGGACCGCTAGTCACAGCTGTCTCAAACATCCCTGCTCCAGCCTCGAAAAATGAGGAGGACCCCGGGGGGGCCACAGCGTTTTTGGACTCTTTCTTCCATAGAAAGAGAATTTCTTTTTCCTTAAGTTCTGTCATCTTGTCTTCTCTTCTGAGGAAGTGTATGTGTTACGATTTCCCCACTAATAATGAAAGAAGTGCAAATAAAAGTGACAAAGATACCACCTCTCAGCAATCAAGCTTTTGATGACACACAGTGTTGCAAAGGTATGGGGACCGGGGAGCCCCGTCTTCTTGAGCTCCCGTGCTGGGAATACACATAGAGGCAGCTCGGAGGGCAGCCTGGTAAATATCTCAAAACGTGCCAAATGTGTATGTTCTAGCACCCAGATACTCCACTGAAGGATGGTCTGGGTAGGAGGAATGGTGTGAGCAGAGGTATGGAGGCTGGACAGTCAAAGCTGGTCTGGCTCTTTGCCTCAGAAGGAGGGAGCTGCTAGCCAAGCCAGGCGGTAGGACGGATCATCCCCTCAAGGACTGGGCTGAGCACTCTGTGAGCACTCAGTGAGCCAGGAGGAGGCCTGGGCTTGGCACCTGCTGGGGGTTGGAAGCTGACGGCTCAGCCTGCATTTGGCCTGTGAGGGTTTATTTTATTTCTCTTGTGTAATCTGGTGAAATTTGTATTGGGAGCCCATTTCACAGATGAGAAAGCTGACTTCAGAGAGGTTCAGCAACAGATCTAAAATTATACTGCAAAACAAACAAACAAACAAAACCCCCAAAAAACAAAAACCCCAAACCAAAAAACCCCACACAAAAAATTTGAACTCAGGTATGTCCGATTCCCAATTTCAAGGTCATTAATTTATTCCCAAATCTCCCTCCCCCATCCAGTGGCATCTCCACTGAGCGGCGTGATTCTGGGAACAACACAGGGTGTAGAAAGCCCCTGCCTTCAGAGGGGAGGTTGAAACTTGGAAAAAGTATCCAGCAAATGGCCTAGGGGCCTGAATCCTTCTCTGATACATGGGTCTTTTTGGGGGTGTAACTGGAAGTTCAGGGCAGGGGAGAAAAATAAAACCCAGCACAGCCATTCAGGAGTCTGTGCCTATTTCAGAGCATCTGCCCAGGAGAATTTTCTCCAGGGCCCAGCCAGGTCCGTGCTGGCCCCAGACGCACTGCGGGGCCAGGGCCAGCCTCCCCACCTCCGCCAGCCTCAGTTTCCTTTGGTGCTGAACAGGTGTCAACCTTAGAGGGCCACCGCAGGACGTTGAGGGTACTGCGGTGTGGACCTGGCCTCCCATTTTCCTGCCTGAGGTCCTGTAGCTTAATTCATCGGCAGCAACTTTAACTCTGGTCTCCTTACCAACACCCCGTCCCTGCCTGCCCCCCGCAGATGCTTTCCTCCTCACTCCCTTGTCTGGTATAACTGTCTCTGGTACAGTTTGGGGGGTGAGGGGTAAAGTGGGGGTGGGGGACTGGAAGGAGGAACGAGGGCTCATTACATTAGCGTCCATCCCCTCACACAGGTTTGTTAAATTCCATCTTGTCTTTTTTTTTTTTTTTTTTTTTAAAGATTTTATTTATTTACTTGACAGAGAGAGAGACAGCGAGAGCAGGAACACAAGCAGGGGGAGTGGGAGAGGGAGAAGCAGGCTTCCCGCCGAGCAGGGAGCCTGATATGGGGCTCGATCCCAGGACCCTGGGATCATGACCTGAGCCGAAGGCAGACGCCCAACGACTGAGCCACCCAGGCACCCTAAATTCCATTTTGTCAAAAGCCCTGCAAGGTGAGGTGTGCAGACCCTTCTTGATGGAGAAACCAAGGCCCCGGAGCCCCGAGAACGGAGCCCAGGTCCTGAGGAGATGACCAGGTATCCAGACCTTTTCTTCTGAGAGAGAGGAGCCCCAGGGCTGGGAGAAGACTGGGTGTTTTAGCGGCTCATTCATACAGGGTGCTGTTCTTTTCTCTGTCCTTCCCAGTCCTGAGGGGCACAGACCTATCAGTGGCAGGCAGGGGGCAGGGCCGACAGGTGACTGGCCAGCCCGCTACGTGGGCTCCCTGACTCCCTGAGCTGCATCCGCACTTCTCAGCCTTCTCCACGTCCACAGCGCTGCCCCACGTGCTCTGCCTTCCCCCACTGGTTGTGCGCAGCCTGCTCGCCTCCAGCTGCTACGAAAGAGAGAGCGGCAGGCGAACTTGGAGTTCCCCAGACCTGGGCTCAGAGCCCCTCCAGCACCTGGCGTCCCCTCCCTCCATCCCACGGAGGACTGGATCCCCGGGGAGGCAAGGGCTCCATTCCTGAGCCTCACTGGCACTGGGGGGGGATGGGGGCAGAACCCCGGCTCTTGGGAAGAGTAGCCCCCCATCTCTCTCACTGGCTTTGTGTTAGGGCTGGGGGCCCTTAACGCGGGGCGGGGGGGTGGGCGATTTCCCATGAATCTGAGATTTTCTGGAGAGAAGGTTTGGACTCTATTGGACTCTAGACCCTCCCTCCAACCCCTCAGCTCCCATCCCAACCTAACCTATCAAACCTCAGTCCTGCCATGGGGTGAACACACACACACTCACACACTCGCATGTGGTCCTCATCTGAGTGCTTGTCTTTCATTAATAATGAATAACAACATGGGGCGCCTGGGTGGCTCAGTCGTTAAGTGTCTGCCTTCGGCTCAGGTCATGATCCCAGGGTCCTGGGATCGAGCCCCGCATCGGGCTCCCTGCTCCCCGGGAAGCCTGCTTCTCCCTCTCCCACTCCCCCCGCTTGTGTTCCTGCTCTTGCTATCTCTGTCTCTGTCAAATAAATAAATAAAATCTTTAAAAAAAAATAATGAATAATAACAGTAACACGAATGCTGCTAGAAGCCGCCCCCTGCGCCTGGCTCCTGGCTGAACTGGGTTCCACGTGGCCTGCAACCCCCAGCTGGTTCTATTTTAAAGAGGAACTGAGCACGTGGAGAGGCTAAGTATTCAAAACCACAGCTTGTGGGCGGCTTTCAGGGATATAAATCGATTCTTTTGTCATTGTTTTTCCTCCACCGCTGACTAAACACCTACTCAGCCTTATCTGGTGGAGGGTCTGAACACCTGGGACCCCCCAGGGCGAGGGGACCATTGGGGGAGCCCAGCACGAGGGCAATGGGGCAGGATCCCTGCAGGCTCGGGAATGGAAGGGAAGGGAAAGAGGGGGTCGGGATTGAGAGCTGGGCCCCCCACAGAAATGGCACACCCGGCTGGCCCTTCATTGACGAGCAGCAGGTGAGGAGTGGTCCTTGTCTCCCCCCAGCTCCAGGCACTGAGGAGTCTCTCCAGAGGGTAGCATGGAGTTGGAAGACTGTCAACTCTGAAAGGTCCTTTCAGGCCCACAGCGCTGGCGAATGGTCTCCACCCTCTGCTGTGTCCATGAGCCGCTGTCCAGGTCACCAAGCTAGATGAGGCTGAAGAGGCAATGTGACCCAGGTGTCCCCAAACCTCTTCCTCATTCAGCTACCCCAAGCCAGCCCTGACCCGGGGACAGGAGGAGGCTGGGCCCAGCTCCCAACAGCCCAGGCTCCTGGACAGGGCCACGCGGCATTCTAGGCCCTTCCCCGACTACCCCTGGGCTATGTTCCCTGTTGTATGCCAAGCCTGGGAAAAGGGTCATGTGATAGGAAACCAAGGGGCTCAGGGACTGCGTTTTCTTTTTTCTTTTTTTTAAGATTTTATTTATTTGACAGAGAGAGACACAGCGAGAGAGGGAACACAAGCAGAGGGAGTGGGAGAGGGAGAAGCAGGCTTCCCACGGAGCAGGGAGCCCGATGTGGGGCTCGATCCCAGGACCCTAGGATCATGACCTGAGCTGAAGGCAGACGCTTAATGACTGAGCTACCCAGGCTCCCCAGGGACTGCGTTTTCTGCCCAGGATTCCACAGCCAGAGAGCTGGCACAACTGAGATTTGAAGGCAAGCCGGTGGGACTCCTAATCCAGCGCTCTTTGCGGCTCAACCACATGGAAGGTGAGGGGGCCTTGGTGTGTGGGAGAGGAGGTAGAGACGCTCTGGGGGAGAGCATGGCGGAAGCTGGCAGGAAAGGACAGGTGTGTAAGGGGCCTGGGCCTGAGAAGACACACCACTGATTTTGAAGAAAAGAGAGGAAGAAAAGAGGACGTGGCAGAAGAAACTTGTAGACAACGGGGTGGAATGAGGGCCGTCAGTGGCAGGCCTGGGGAGGTCAGAAGTCGCTGGCCCCTTGGAGCCTGTATTTTCTTTATGCACCACCTGGTCCATTTGCATTTATTCATTGACTCCCTTACCCCGTCCTCTGCCCGCAGGAATGTGCGCTGTTCCCACCGGAGCCAAGCCTGGAATAGGCGTTCAGTAATTATTTGTTGAATGAATTAATGTTTATTTTTTAATGTTGGTCATGACCCACTAAACAGAGCTCACAGCCCACCGGGGGCTTGTGTCCCACTCCTGGACAAGTACCTAGAAAGGGGCTATTCCTGAGAGGGCTCTTTCCAGAGGGGGATCCCGCTTTCCACCCCCTCCCCGTCTCTGTTTTCCCCATTTCGGAGCCCCCAGGGACTCTACTCCTTTGGCCCCCAGGCCAGGGGCCCTCCTTCAATCCCCCCCTCCCCCTCTCCCTCACCCCGCCCCACCTGCCAGAAATGGGCATAACAAAGCCAGAGCTGGGCCCCAGGGGGCAGCCCCTCCCCATCCTTGGTAGATGCTCAGTCTGGATCTGGGTTCTCTCACCACCAAGCCCGGCCTTCTGGCTTCCATTCTGCAAGGTGCTGAGGTGGGGGTGCTAGAAACAGACAAGCCAGAGCCTGGGGGTGGCCCTGGGGCTTCTGGAGGCTCTGAAGGTGGGGCAGCGCCTGGGTACCTGGGTCTGTGTCTGCTGCGGGGCAGGGCCTGCTGGTCGGTCAGAGCCTGGGCCTAGGGTGGGTGGGTGGGGGCCTGGCTTCCACAGTGGCCCTGGGGGTTCACGATGGCCTCAGGGAGCAAGGGGCTGGGGCTCCATCAAAGTTCTTGACTGTGCTCTTTTATCCCATCCATTAGGATGGCTGCTATTTTAAACAAAACCGAAAACAAACCCAGAAAATATGTATCGGCAAGGATATGGAAAAATCTGAAATCCTTGTGCCCTGTGGGTGAGAATATAAAATGGGGTAGCCACCATGGAAAACAGTACGGCAGTTCCTCAAAGAATTAAAACTAACTTATCATGTGACCCAGCAAACTCCCTTCTGGGTATATATCCAAAAGGATTAGAAGCAGGGTCTTGAGGGCGCCTGGGTGGCTCAGATGGTTAAGCGTCTGCCTTCGGCTCAGGTCATGATCCCAGGGTCCTGGGATCGAGTCCCGCATCGGGCTCCCTGCTCCTTGGGAGCCTGCTTCTCCCTCTGCCTCTCTCTCTCTGTCTCTCATGAATAAATAAATAAAAAATCTTAAATAAAAAAAAAAAAGAAGCAGGGTCTTGAACAGATTATTTGCACACCCATGTTCATAGCAGCATTATTCATGATAATCAAAAGGTGGAAACAGCCAAAATGTCCATGAACTGATGAATGGATAAGCAAAATGTGGTTTATACATACAATGGAATATTATTCGCCCTTAAAAAAGCAGATCCTGCCACCTGCCACCAACACGGATGAGCCTTGAGGACGTTATGCTAAGCGAAATAAATAAGCCAGTCACAAAAAGACAAATACTGTATGATTTCACTTACATAAGGTCCCCAGAGTAGTCAAATTCGAACAAGTACAATGGCAGTTGCCTGGGGTGGGGGGCGGGGAAAGGAACTGGGGAGTCGTTGTTTGACGGTAGAGTTTGTTTTGCAAGGTGATAAGGTTCTGGGGATTAGTTATACAACAGTGTGAATATACTTAACACTACTGAACTATACACTTAAAAATGGTTAAGATGGTAAATTTTATATTTATTTTGCCATAATTTTTTTAAAAAGTGGGAGAATACAGGGGTGCCTGGGTGACTCAGTCAGCTAAGCGTCTGCCTTCGGCTCAGCGGGGGAGCCTGCTTTTCCCTCTCCCTCTGCAGCTCCCCCTGCTTGTGCTCTCTCCCTCTCTCTCTCCCAAATCTTTTATGTATTTATTTGGGGGAGAGAGAGAGAGCATGAGCGGGAGGAGGGGCAGAAAGAGAGGGAAAAGGACAAGCCGACTGCCCGCTGATTGGGGAGCCCGACACAGGGCTTGATCCCAGGACCCTGAGATCAAGACCTGAGCTGAAGTCAGTCGCTTAACCGACTGAGCCACCCAGGCGCCCCTCTCAATACATTTTGAACAAGAATACTTGCATTTTCATTTTGCACCGTGCCCCTCCAATTATGTAGTTGGTTCTGGCTCTCAGCCAATGTGAAGCTGGGGGTTCTTAGTCAAAAGGACACCTGGACAGACTTTGTCCCCAACTTTGTGCAGAAGAGCTCAGCGTAGGGCCCTTGCGTGGTGGGGGCAGAAAAGGGCACTGGGGCCACATGATGGCGGCTAGGAGCAGTGGGGTCACCTCCGGAGAGGGAAGAGGGCCACAGACAGCGGAAGTTGGGAAGGGGCTGGGGCCAGATGGTCCCAAGAAGGGGCCCTGACCAAGTCAATATTTCAAGTCTCTCTTGGCAGAACCTACCCCAAGGAATGGAAACCAGCTATTGCTGGTAACATCCTGGAGATGCTGTTTACTGAGCAGCTATAAGCCAGCGGTGCGAGGCCCGAAAGCGCATCACCTGTCACCTGTGTGATCTTCCTGTTCTCATTCACCTCCTTGGTTTAAGCTGAGAACACTGAGGCCTGGAGCCCTGGAGAGAGCAGGCGCGGAGTGACGGGCAGTAGTGGGAGGGAACTCAGCCAGTCAGGCTCCGCTTCGTGCTGGTTCCACTAGATGGCGCTGAATGGAAATGATGCTGGCCCCTGGAGAAGCTTGTGGGGAGGTTTCGGGAGTCCTCGGATGCAAAGCTCAGACCTCGCCTAGAAGCACCTGTCTCTAGAAGGCGGCCCTTTATTTTCCAGAGAGGCAGTAGTGTGAATGGTCAGGTGTCTGGGCTTCAAATCCAGGCTCTGCCACTTAGAAATTATACAAATTTTCACAATTTTTTAATTGATTAAATTAAAAACAATTGAATATAATTTTTTGGGGGGTAATACAGGTCTACTAATGAGAGGGCTGGAATTCTTTTTTGGGGGAGAAGGAGGGGAGATAGATTTCACTTAACTGGGATTCAAAGTGTGTTTTCTGTTGTCCAATCAATTGCAGATGGTCATAGGTATGAACCATTCTTAGTTTTCTTGAATTGTAAAAAACGTGGCAGGTTGGATTTGGCCAGTGGTGTGCTGTCTCCTGACCTAGAATATTAACTGTATTAACTCTGTTTCCTTGATATGCAGCTCTCCTTTTGCTGAGTTTTGTGCCTTTGTTGTTGTTCTTTAATAATTTTGTCTGAACTCCCTCTTTCATAAACTATTTATTCTCATGGAGCAATGGACTGAATGCTTACATCCGCCCTGAAATTCATGTGCTGCAATTCTAATCCCCAGTGTGATGCTGATCAGAGGCGGGGCCTTTGGGAGGTGAGTGGGTCACGAGAGTAGAGCCCTCGTGAATGGGATTAGTGTCCATATAAAAAAAGAGACCTCAGAGAACTCCCTCGCCTCCACCATTGGGGGACATGGCAAGAAGATGACTGTCTATGAACCAGGAAGAGGGTTCTCAGCAGACACCAAACCTGCTAGTGCCCTGATCTTGGACTCCCCAGCCTGCAGAACTTTGAGATATAAATTTGTGGTGTGTGGAAGGCAACCAGTCTCTGGCGATTTGTTATGGTGGCCTGAGCAGTCATGGCTTTAGCCGAAATGTGAGACTGCTCGCTAGGGAGACCGACCAACCACCCATGAATTCCATTAGTTAACTTTCTGGCCAACTGTCCACACGTGTATTTTCTCACACTCTCTCTTGCTTCTAATCTCAGGGGCATTCCAGGGTTTTGTTCAGAAAACGCACTTTTTTTGGAGTGTCTCTCTTTTGCTTGGTGGGGAGTATTTGTCCTCATTTTATGGGGGGTTGCCCCATTCATCTGTTCTTATCTCATCTGGCAAGAATTCCTCACTGTTTTGTCTGTCGGGAGTGTCTCTTCTAGTTTTCCAACTATGTCACAGATTTGTAGCAGATGGTCATTTAGGCGGAAACCAAGTCTGGAAACTGATCTGTTCTGAGTAAAGACTATTTCTGTAATTTAAATATCTTAGCACTTAAAGAGAATAATGTCCTTGGAAAGAACTTAACAACCAATGTGTTCACATTTGCACAATTTCAACTTAGTAGATTATGCAATTATTATCCTTCAAAACATACAGACTGGGACTTGCCATAACCTGGGCTATGACATCACCATGTAATATCTCTTGTATCTACCCACGGGGACTACCTGATGTGGGCAATGCATCTTGCCGTGTCTGCTGGATCTACCAGCACCAGTGACAATGCGATATAGAGAATCGATCCTCAGCAACTACGGAGGGCATGATTTAGAGACAGATGATCTTTTTTTTTTTTCTTTTAAGATTTTATTTATTTAAGAGAGAGAGAGAGAAAAAGAGAATGAGCAGGGGGGAGAGGGAGAGACAGACTCCCCTCGGAGCAGGGAGCCTGACATAGGGCTGTAGGGGCCAGGGACCAACACAGAGATCAATCCCAGGACCCTGAGATCATAACCTGAGCCGAAGGCAGACGCTTAACAGACTGAGCCACCCAGGCACCCTTTAGAGACAGATGATCTTAAGACAAAACCTTTAACCTTTTAGAGCAATTTTTCTTTTGGATGCCTTTGGTATTTAGACTCTTGAATGGTTCATCTGTATTTTTCTATTTCTTCTGTCTTTTCAGTGAGATTTTGGGGTGTGAAGAGAAGTACGTATGTTCAGACTGCCATTTCAAAATTGAAAAAAGTTTGTTTCTTTAACTTTATTTTATTGAAGCTTTAAAAAAATTACAAAATAATACTTTTGTGCTACTAAAATTCAGACAAGGGCACCTGGGTGGCTCAGTTGGTTAAGCGACTGCCTTCGGCTCAGGTCATGATCCTGGAGTCCTGGGATGGAGTCCCGCATCGGGCTCCCTGCTCAGCAGGAAGTCTGCTTCTCCCTCTGACCCTCCCCCCTCTCATGCTCTCTCTATCTCATTCTCTCTCTCAAATAAATAAATAAAATCTTTAAAAAAAAAAAAAGAAAACACCAGCCTTTCAGGTTTAAAAAAAATAAATAAATAAATAAAATAAAATAAAATTCAGACAAAAAATATAGGCTGTAAAAAGAAAAAGTATCTTCTATCCCAACTTCCAAAGAGAAGGACTCCTAACAGTATTGTGCATAATTTTTCAGACTTTTTTAATGCTTCTTAAATTATATGTGATGCTTATACATACAAATTTTGATTAAGAAATTTTTTTTTTTAAAGGAATCTCTACCCCCAACGTGGGGCTCAAACTCACAACCCTGAGATCAAGAGTCATATGATCTACCAACCAAGCCAGCCAGGCACCCTATACATAGAAATTTTAAAAGCCATACTATACAAATAGTTGTGTAATTTGCCCTTTTCATGTAATATATCATGTATATATTTCCAGGTGAGCATATATAGATCCACCTTATCCCTTTGAATATGTAAAATATTATTTCACTGGGGCTCCTGGGTGGCTCAGTTGGTTAAGCAACTGGCCTCGGCTGAGATCATGATCCCAGGGTCATGGGATTGAGCCCCACATCGGGCTCCCTGCTCCGTGGAAAGCCCGCTTTTCCCTCTCCCACTCCCCCTGCTTGTGTTCCCTTTCTTGCTGTCTCTCTCTCTCTGTCAATTAAATAAATAAATAAAGTCTTAAAAAAAATAAAAAAAAATACTATTTCATTAAATTGATGAACCTTAATTTAGCCAACCAAACTTATGCTATTAAACATTTATATTCTTTCCAACTTTTTTTTTACAATTTTTCATATTTCTATGTGTTTCATGAGAATTTCATATTAATTAACTGCTCAAATCAAGCCAAGGGTCCCCAATCATGACAAGCTTTAAATGCTTATACAAAAAATTACTGCACTCCAAAATCCCAAAAGGGTTATCTGAGACATAATCATGTACCAAATCAAAGGGCATGGTTCATCTTCCAAAAGACATGATCTAGTTACTATCAGCCCTAGAAGGTACACATTATTTCTATACTAACATATAACAATGCTCTAGGGAAGTGACAAACAATCATGTTTTGAGGACAAATATTTTTTGCATTTCTTTTCTTTCCATCATCTTTATCAGTGCAGATATTTGCATGAAAACAGGATCACTGGTCCTTGGGGATTCATCAGTTCCTATTGCTTATTTTTCATCCATGTCATCCTCTCAATTAATGCAGGAAAGAGGATTGAGACATCGAAACACCAGATTAGGGTGTCAAGTAAATGTCAACCCCTAGAGTAGATGATTAATACTCATCCAGCCCCAGCTGATAGGCCAAGTTCTGTAGGCCTTGTACCTTCTCCATCAAATTAGCTGTGGTGAGGCTCCCCAGTTCTTTCAACATGTCAATGTCATCACGTTCTATTTCAGCCATCCATTTGGGTGGAGAACTAGTAATAGGACTTTTAAAGGAAGCTGCGAATTCAGTGACACCGGTAATTGTTCTGGCCAAAGGTCTGGTGAGGCACGGTCAAGTTTTTCAAAACTTAGCAAAGATGCTTCCAGATCTGTCCCGTCTGTGGGAGATGCCATTTTCCAACCCATGTCCTCCAACTTTTTATTAGAAAAAATACTGCATTAAATGCTCTTGTACATATATCTTTGTGAGAGAGTTTCTATAGAATAAATTCCTAAAATTTGAATTTTTAGGTCAAAGAGTATATAATTAAATATATTACATGTTAAAATTTTAATGAATACTGCCAAATTGCCAGCCTTCCAAAAGCTGTATTTCTACCAATAGTGGATGCAAGTGCTTTTTCTCCATATCCTTTCTAACGTTAGTTGTAACTATATTTTAAATGTTTGCCAATTTAGTCAGCAAAAACCACATCATTGAGGGGCGCCTGGGTGGCTCAGTCAGTTAAGTGTCTGCCTTTGGCTCAGGTCATGATCCCAGGGTCCTGGGATCAAGCCCCACATTGGCTCCCTGCTCAGTGGGGAGCCTGCTTCTCCCTTTCCCACTGTCCCTCTACCCGCTCATTCTGTCTCTCAAATAAATAAATAAAATCTTTTAAAAAAAACCCACCTCAGTGAAAATTTCAGTATCATTAATTTTTAGTGATGTGGGCATCTTTCCACATTTTCATTTACCATTTTCGTTTACTTTTTGTTATACAATTTGTGGTTCCATCTCTTCCTCCAAATTAAAAGTTTTTTCTTATTGATTTGTGCCAACTCTTTGTATATTGTGGATACTAACTAATGCTTTGTCATATATGATGCACACGTTTTCAATTTATCACTTAACTTGGTTGATTTTCTCTTTGGCCTCTTATAAGTTATGTTTTTACAGCTTGCGAGGATGGGTCTTTCTAAGCACAACTGCGATGCCAAACTGGAAAAAGGTTAATAGATTTTAACTGCTTTAAAAGTAAAAACGCTAAGGAGTCTGGTTTTTATCTTCATGGCAATAGAAAGCCCTTGAAGATGTTTTAAACTAGATTTACAAGATTAGATTAGCACCGAGGATCTCTGTTTCCTGTCTTTTCCTCCTGGGGCTACCTGGCTCCCAGTTAATTCTTCACATTGGTCACAACTCTTTTTTTTTTTTTATTTTTTTTATTTGCTCTTCCCTGCAGGTTGGTCTCTTGGCACTGGCTGTCACCAAGCCTTCTGGTATTTGGGCTGCTGGCGATGCTTTTTGGAAAGGCATGTATGCTGCACAAGCTAAGGATGTGGTAAAACATACACCTTCCTAGGTGCTAGCCACCAGGAATTTAAAATCTTTTCCGCCCCTGAGAGATGGAGATAATTACTCCCATTTCTCTGGGGAGAAACTGTAATTGAGAGGCTGGGATGTGCGGATGCCCAAACAGCTAGAATGGATCAGAGCAGGGATGCAAAATTCTGTTTCTCCTCTTACATGCTGCTTCTAAGCGCACTTTTGTGGCTGACAAACATCCGGAATACATGCTCTTTATTTTGAATTATTTCAACAATTTGAGCAACTATTATGTGCTATACCACGTGGCTTTTTTTTTTTTTTTTTTTAAGATTCTATTTATTCATTTGACAGAGAGGGCGCGCACACAAGCAGGGGGAGCGGCAGGCAGAGGGAGAGGGAGAAGCGGGCTCCCGGTGGAGCACGGAGCCCGATGCGGGCCTCGATCCCAGGATCCTGGGATCATGACCCCATCCGAAGGCAGTAGCCTGACCAACTGAGCCACCCAGGCACCCCGCCTTTTCTTTTTTTTTTAATAATCTTCCTAACAACCCTTCAATGTAAGTGCTGTTATGCCCAATTTATAGACAAGAAAACTGAGGCTCATATAAGGGAAGCGACCAGCCTAAAGCCACATAGTTAGTGGCTTTTGGAGCGAGGATTCAATCCATGTCTGACTCTAGATTTATATTTCTCACGAGGCTGAGCTGCCTCTTCCTAACAGAGAGTTTACAAAATATAGTTTGAGAAACTAGATCTGCTCCATGCTCAGGGGACACTTCACAGATGAGGTGACCTTTGAGTACTGATTTTACATTTACTGGTTATTACCAGTTGGGCACAAGATATCACCTAAGGACATCAAACCCTGCGAGGTCGGCGCTACCGGCAGTCCCAACCTTACAGACACGGAAGCTGAGTAGCAGAGGGGACCAGGGGCGGTCCAGACGCGGGCCCGATTCACCACATGGCTCTGCCTCCCACTGTCAGGCTCAACCTCGCGCCTCGACCTTTCTCGACCTCATTTCTGGGCCCCGAAGGCTGCGAGCCTCCCGGGGATGAACGGTCGGCTCTCCCTAGGAGCTCCGCGCGCTGCTCGATGAGCTGGAGACTTAGAGACAAACCGGGAAAATGTGACCCCGGAAGCAGTCGCGCGCCAGCGGCCGCGTCTTCGGTTGCCAGAGCACCGCCCCGGAAGTACAGCTCGGCGCGCGGCGAGCCGGTCCGCGGGGCTGCGGGTGGCGTCCTCCTGCCGGCGCCGGAGTGAGGCTGGAGGCGGGGCCGGGGCGCTGCGCGGGGCCGCCCTGCTCCGCGCTGCTCGGCGCTGCTCGGCGCTCTGCGCCCACAGGTGAGGCCCCGCCGCCGAGGCCGCCTCCCCCGACGAGGGTGTGGGCGGTCCTGGGTGGGCGAGTGCGCATGCGCGAGCGAGGGTGGGCGGCCGCGACCGTGTGGTTCAGGTGCTGCTTGCCGGACCCGCGCCCTCCAGGAAGCCTGCGCTGACCACTGTGCCCCTGCTTTTCCTTCGAGTTCCTGTGACTTTCCCTGTGCTGCCCGCTCGTTGTAATTGCATTTCTGACTGATACTGGTTATCCCAGAATTTCATCGTTCCTAGGCTTTTCCCATTCATTTGCAGTCTGTATTGTTTCTAATGGCATCTTTTCCTGTATTGTTTCTAATGGCATCTTTTGCAGGGTGCGGTGTACCTGTGGCGACAGCTCTGCTTAGGAGACAGATTCGTGTCCCCCGCCGTGCTTGCCCTTCTCTGCGGCATTGGACCTGGGCATCTCTCCTCCCTGTTTGTCAAAGGGGGCGGGAGGCGGAGGTAGCCGAGCACCCCATAGGGTAGCTGGGGCGTTACAGGGGACTCGTTCTAGAAGTAAGAGTATCTTATTGTTGTAAGCAGGTTAGGGTTTGCAGAAAGGTTCTTTGTTCACGAAAACATGTAATGAGCACATTTCAGTGCTGGGTTGTGGCAGTTACAAAGAGATTAGTCTTGCTCTGCGCCCATGGAATTACAAGCACGGCTAAATAGTTGCCGTAGAGCATGGCACTGTCTCCCAGTGGGGTGCGGAGATAGATGGTGGCGATCCCGCTGTGCGGAAGTCCTCATTGACACTATTATTATTATTTTTTCTTTAAAGATGGTACTGTTCCCATTGCAAGGAAGACTAGCTGGAAAGGAACCGAAATGCCCTAGAATCCTGACCTAGCTGGGACTTTGTTGAAAGTGATAGTGACCAAAGTGTTTGGGGGTAGTGGGGATGGGGACAGAGAGGGCTCTCATTTTCTGGGATTGGACCCAGAAAAGTGCATTCACTCTATGAATGTAACTTCTTCCCTCTGCTTGCTGTTTCTCCTGAAAGGTTGTCCTGGCTTTTGTCAGGGAGTAGGCATAACTCCGGGAAGTGAAAGGCCTTTTGGCAAAGTTCTGTCCTCCTGAGGTTGTGGGTACGGATATTCCGGAGATGCTCCCTCACTCAGTGGAGATCCGCTAAACTCCAGATCTCCTAATTCAGGCCCCCGGAAAAACTGTGGAAGTCTGGGGGTGTTTGTGTACCGCTTTCTCTCGCCTGCAGCTCTGACAGCCTCTGTAGGGCTGGGCCATGCCTGATTCACTGCTTGGCACAAACAACCCTTGTTTGATTGTATGTGGAGGGAATCCACCTCTTTATTTTTGTTAATTCATCAAATATTGATGAGCACCTGCCATTATTAGATGCTATTCTGGATGCTGGGGGTTCAGTAGGCAATAATGCAGAACAACATTTTTGCTCTCCTGACGTGAGATATGTGTGTCAAAGACAGGTAATCACCAGGGAACCAAATGCATGAACTAGATCAGTTCTTCTCAGACTTGAGCAAGGGTAAGAATCTCACCCGAGAGCTTGTTAAGATACAGATTCCTGGGCCCCGCTCCCAAAGAGTCTGAGAGTGTGCATCTGTGTAGGGGTTCGGGGAAGCGCAAGAGTTTCTTTCTTTGTTTGTTTGTTTAAGATTTTATTTATTTAGTTGAGAGAGACAGAGACAGGGAGAGAGAACAGGAGCAGGGAGGAGAGGGAGAAGCAGGCTCCTCACCGAGCTGGGAGCCCAGTGTGGGACTTGATCCCAGGGCCCTGGGATCATGACCTGAGCCAAAGGCAGGCGCTTAACAGACTGAGCCACCCAGGCACCCAAGAATTTGTATTTCTAACGAGCTCCAGGTGATGCTGGTGCTGTGGGTTGATGGGCCATGCTTTGAGTTGGCGCTGGACTAAACAGTCGTGCGCAGCCTGAGTGCCCTGGAGAAGTAAAGTGTGATGAGTGGGGAGCAGTGAGCTTGGCATTGGGAAAGCCTGTCTGAAGAGCTGACCTTTGAGAAGGGGCCAGATGTGGGGGAGAGCAAAGCCTTAAGACAGGATGAGGCGGGCGCCTGGGTGGCTCAGTTGGTTAAGCGACTGCCTTCAGCTCAGGTCATGATCCTGGAGTCCCAGGATCGAGTCCCGCATTGGGCTCCCTGCTCGGCAGGGAGTCTGCTTCTCCCTCTGACCCTCCTCCCTCTCATGCTCTCTGTCTCTCATTCTCTCTCTCTCAAATAAATAAATAAAATCTTTAAGACAGGATGAGGCTTGGTGTGTGTGAGGAGCTGAAAGGCGGCCCGGAGCTGAAGAGGGCTGTTGGGTGGGGAGGGTGCAGGAGACGAAGCCCTAGAGGTGATGGGGATCCCTGATCATGTGGGGTCCACCTTGTAGGTAATGGGCAGACTGATGGTTTTATTCTGGGGGCAATGGAAGCTCCTGGAGGCTTATGAGCAGGGTGACATGATTTGCTTTGTGCGTGTGAGAGGGTCAGTCTGCTGCTAGGCAAAGAATGGGTGCCGTGGGGTGAGGATGGCGCTAAGGAAACCAGCGGAGTCTGCTGTGGTCGTCCAGGATTATGGGGACGCTGGGGAGAGACACAGATAGATCTGGAATCTTCTGGAGTAGACCTGGCACAATCTGCTGCTAGATGAATTAATAGTCACTTCCCCCTCAGGACCACAGTTGAGCTTTGTTGGATTGTTAAGGCACCTTGCTGCCGGGGCTTCCAGCTTGTTAAATGACTGTCTTGTCCCCCTGGATCAAGACTGTCCACGAGCACCTCGTCCCAGGTGGCTTCACGTCTCTTGTCGCCAAGTGGGTGGGTGAGAAGCTAGACTGTCGAAGCACAAACACCGAGGGCCATCCCCGTGGAAACCTGTCCTCAAGCTTATGAAGGTCCCGCCCACCAGCCCCAGGAGGGGGACCCACATCACGTTCTGAACATAGCCAGCTGCCTGCTTTGAGAATGCCTTTCCCCGGCTGACGGACCTCAGGTGGTGACAACCCACTGGGATTCGAGCACAGTCAGCATGACAGCACACAACTAACTCTGTTTCTCTAGGTTAGGTTTTATGATGCTCAGTTTTGGTTTTTTAACTTTTTTTTCAAATTTTTATTTATTCTAGTTTGTTAACATACAGTGTAATATTGGGTGCAGGAGTAGAATTCAGTGGCTCATCAGTTACATACAACACCCAGTGCTCATCACAAGTGCCCTCCTTCATCCCCATCACCCATCTAGCCCGTCCCCTACCTCCCTCCAGCAACCCTCAGTGTGTCTCCATTGTTAAGAGCTCTTATGGTTTGTTTCCCTCTCTCTTTTCTCCCCCTTCCTGTATGTTCACCTGGTTTGTTGTTGTTGTTCACTTGTTTTGTTTCTTAAATTCCACATGTGAGTGAAATCATATAGTATTTGTCCTTCTCTGACTGACTTATTTTGCTTAGCATAATACCCTCCAGTTCCATCCACATTGTTGCAAGTGGCAAGCTTTCATTATTTGGCAGAGAGAGAGAGAGAGTACAAGCAGGGGAGGGGCAGGCAGAGGGAGAGGCAGGCAGAGGGAGAAGCAGGCTCTCCGCTGAGCAGAGAGCCTGACATGGGGCTTGATCCCAGGACAGGACCCTGGATCTTGATCTGAGCTGAAAGCAGACGCTTAACCGACTGAGCCACCCAGGCACCCCATATCCCACATCTTCTTTATTCCTTCATATAATGCTGAGTTTTGAAAGTAGTTGACTGAGGGCAGCTGGGTGGCTCAGTCGGTTAAGCATCTGCCTATGGCTCAGTTCATGATCTCAGGATCCTGGGATGGAGCCCCCGCATGGGGCCTCCTGCTCAGCGGGGGAGTCTGCTTCTCCCTTCCCTCTGTGCCCCCCCTCAAATTAATAAATAAAATCTTAAAAAAAAGGAAAAGAAAGTAGGTGACCAAATGGCTTAACATTCAGTTCACGTGAACCCCATTAGAGCGGTAACCTACCAAGTTCATTACATGGTAGTGCTAACCTCACTTTTTCCCCCCTGCCCTGTTTTAGGAGGAAGTAACAGGAGAATAAGCTGACATCAGGTATTTCTTTATTGATTTTTCTAAGGGAAAGGGCTTAGTATTTCTTAGGGTTGGGAAGGAGTCAGCCCTGGCTTCTGTGCTGTGGGGATGGGCTAGCTGGTTCCTTTGTCTGTTCTGCAGACCATTTCTGAGCCCCCTCGCTGTGCCTGGCTCTGGCTGCGTGCTGGGGGACAGAGGCCGATCAGCCCACCCCCTGCCCTGCGGGGTAAACGGACAGTTGACAGAGTGTGGAAGGGAGGCAGCGTGGGTGCCCACAGGCTGCAGTCTGTGCTCTGCCTGTTACTCTTTGAGCCCCACTTTCTCCATGTGTAAATGAGGAGAATACCTGCCTACCGGCAGCATGTGAGCTGAAGGGATGTATGTAGCAGAGAAGAATATGCACAGACTGCCCCGCCCTGTGCCTGACGGATCCTAGTGCTTCATATAAGTGGTAGCTGTTGTTTGGGGTGGTAGTAGAAATATGGAATTACTTCCTCCTCGAGGGCGGGGCTGGACTACAGCACGGGGCCAGGAGCCAGGTAGGCCCACTGTAAGTAGGGGCTGAAGTGGAGGAGTGTGCAGGGCTGAATCGGGGAGAGCTTCAGGGCACCTCGGGGAAAGCTGATGTGCTTGTTTCAAGTCCACTGTGGTGCACCACGACCACACCTGCCTGACCTTGCAGTAATCTCAGCCCTACTGTGGAGGCCCTGTGGCTCTCATTCCCATTTTTTTCCATGCGGGAAACGGAGGCCCCAAGAAAACTCTCGAGTTCCCACGGACGTGTGAGCAGGGGAAATGAACGAGTTTCCAAGCTTCAGGTGCGGAGTAACTGCTGTCCCTCCTTTGGCTCTGCTGAGGCTGCCTTGTCATTGGTTCTCAGTGCTGGTTATCATGCTGGTTTGGTGCTTTTCTGGAAAGAGGTCCTTTGTCTCTTTAAAGGAGAGGTGGCCTTAGTTCATTTCTTTTTCTTCTTTTTTTTAATCATAAATAGCTGTCGGGGCGCCTGGGTGTCTCAGTCGTTGAGCGTCTGCCTTCAGCTCAGGTCATGATCCCAGGGTCCTGGGAACGAGCCCCACATTGGGCTCCCTGCTCAGCGGGGGGCCTGCTTTTCCCTCTCCCACTCCCCCTCCTTGTGTGCCCTCTCTTCGCTGTGTCTCTCTCTGTCAAACAAATAAATAAAATCTTAAAAAAAAAAATCATAAATAGCTGTTTTGTCCTTTTGCTCATCACTTTACTGTGCTGTCTCCCACATATATATTTAAAACTCTTTATGGGTGTAAATTTCTTCTTTTTCTTCTCGTGCCTAGGATGGTTATATCTTGTATTAGTCTCCTGGAGCTGTATTGTAAAAAGTGCCATGAAGTGGGTGGCTCAGTGAGGCCAGAAGTCTGAAGTCAAGGTGTTGGCAGAGCCATGCTCTCTCCGAAGAATCTAGGGAGGAGTCCTTGTCTCTTCTAGCTTGTGGTGGACCCAGACTTTTCTTGGCTTGTGGCTGCATAGCTCTCATCTCTGCCTTCATGTTCACGTGACCACCTTCCCTGTGTGTCTATGTGTCCCTAGATTTCCTTCTTTTTTTTTTAAGTAATCTGTATGCCCAGTGTAGGACTTGAACTCATGACCCTGAGATCAGGAGTCACATGCTGTACCAACTGAGCCAGCCAGGCGCCCCTCAACATATCTTTTTTGGGGGTACAGTTCAACCCATAACATTTACAGGGAAGTGACTCTTGAAAGCAGAGTCAGATTCAAAGGACTGACCCTTGGGGCTGTGTGTGTTCCTTCACTTCTGCAAGGAGTAGGCATCGTTTGCCTCCCGTGTCCAGTGGGCTCAGTACTGGAGATAATGGGGCCGGCCAAATGGACTGTGAGCGTTGTTGCAAATGCTCACACCTAGATCTAGAAAGAGTCGGTGGGATGAGAAGGAAGCAGGTGATTAAGAGTGTCCTCACCTTGCACACTTACAGAAGGAAAGTAGACAAAGAACGAATATGCAAGGTAGGAAGTTCTGTGTGCCAGCAAAGATGGCAGGAGAGGTATTCAGAAGGTTCAGTGGAGGGAAAAGGCGATGAGAATGGCTTCCTGGGGGAGGTGGCCTTTGAATTGCACCTTTGTGATTGGCGGAGCTGGATGAGAAGCAGTGGGGAGAGCACCGCGGTTGTGCGTGCGTGCAGAACAGCGAGGAGGTGGGGTGTTCGGCTGAAGCAGGGGGCGTGTGAAGTGAAGGAGTGACAGGGAGGCCCCAGAAGTCCAGCAGGAGTCAAAAAGTAATAGAATTCAGTAATATTTATCACAATAGGAAAAGAACCTCAAGGCATCTTGTGGCACACTCTTGTTCAGCAGAAGACGCGGTTTTGCTGTGTTCCCAAACTGTCTCTCGGTCCTGTGCTTTGTACATTTTGCCTGTGTGTTAATTTTGTTTTAGGTACGAACCCCAAGCAGGAGTCCCTGAAGCTGAAGCGAAATTGGCTGTGCCTGTTGGCTCCAGAAGTACCTATGGTGGGTCCAGCCTGAGAGGTTGGTTTTCTTAGCGCCCATGGTCCCAGATGGCGGAAGTGGGGGCGGGGGGGGTGGCAGCAAGAAAACCTCACCTTGGAGGCTCCCTGTCGTGCTCCATAAAGTGAGGATGAGAGTATCTGCCCTCTCTGCCTTATTGGGTTCAGGGATCATAGCCGGGAAACATTTCTGACTGTTAAAGCACGGCCCCTTTAGTGCCCCTGCTGGGTCACGCCGGGTGGCTCAGCGTCTATTCCAGGTGGCTGTGCACTGAGATGTGGGGTTTCAGATGCAGAGGGGGTGTGGGGGATGATGGTGGTGGTGTGGACATTGCCTGCCTGGGGGGTGGTTCTCCCCCGAAATCCCCGAGTCTGCAGTTGGACTCTAGGGGGCAGAGTTGGAGCAGGATTGGGCAGGGCTGCCGGGCTGTGGGCGCTGAAGTCAGGTAGAGAAACAGTGAACTCGCTGCGGCTCCGCGGTGGGTCTGGACACTGGCTGGGGTTAGCTCAGTGAGGGGTATGGGGTGACAGTGCGTGGGGATTCCGCTCCTGTGATGCTTCTTCCAGCATTTCTGTGAGGCAGCTGCTGACTTTCCACGTTAACAGCCTCGTATTGTTACAGGGCAACTTCTCATTTTGCAGAGAGCGATTCTGTGTATTCCTTACCTTGATCGACCCCGTGGGCATGGCATCATCTTGATGAAGGCCAGGTTCAGAGGGAGGCAGTGGACTGTGTGAAAAGAGGTGGCACTTCAGAGTAGGGTCACCCTGGCTCAAATCAGGGCTCCATGACTCCCTTCAGTCTGATTCCCTTTTTTTTTTTTTTAAGATTTTATTTATTTAGGGGCGCCTGGGTGGCTCAGTTGGTTGGGCGACTGCCTTCGGCTCAGGTCATGATCCTGGAGTCCAGGGATCGAGTCCCGCATCGGGCTCCCTGCTCAGCGGGGAGTCTGCTTCTCCCTCTGGCCCTCCCCCCTCTCATGTGCTCTCTCACTCTCTCTCATTCTCTCTCTCAAATAAATAAATAAAATCTTTAAAAAAAAAAAAAAAGATTTTATTTATTTATTTGACAGAGAGAGAGACAGAGAGAGAGGGAATACAAGCAGGGGGAGTAGGGGAAGGAGAAGCAGGCTTCCTGCTGACCTGAGCAGGGAGCCCGATGTGGGGCTCGATCCCAGGACCCTGGGATCATGACCTGAGTGGAAGGCAGATGCTTAACGACTGAGCCACCCAGGCGCCCCCAGTCTGATTCTTATAGGGGCTCTTAACCTTTGAGCCTCAGCTTCCAAATCCATAAAAGGGGGTGATTGCAACAGTAATACCAACTATTTCTTAAGTGCTTTCTACGTGCCAGACACTGTTCTCACTGTTCACTCATTTAATCCTCATTGTAACCCAGTGAGATGGGTAGCTCCTGTTGTTACAAATAAGGAAACAGAGGTTCTGAGAGGTTAGGTAACTTGCCCAGAGTCACACAGCTCGTGAGTTGTGGAACTGGGCCTTGAACTCAAGTCCCACCTCTACGACACTGCCTTTGCTAGGCAGGGCGAGGAGGCAGTGGGCTGATTTTGTGTGAAAGCTTCATGGGAGTGCCTTCTCTCTCCCTCTCCCGAGGCAAGGCAAACCTGGGTCCCCATCTTTTAACTTTCTCTAAGTCACACAGTGGTGCTGACAGGCCTGGGGCCATAGTCAGTCAGTCTGAATGGAGCATCTACCACATGCTGGGCGCAGTGCTAGGCCCTGGGCCCAGAGCAGCGAAGAAAAAGCCAGCTCCCTGCCTCTGGCAGGGGCAGGGGTGCAGGAGTACCGAACGGCTGTGTACTGGGTCTGGAGTCAGGGAGGCTTTGTGCAGGAAGTAACAGTCCCTTATGCTGGCAGATGAGTAGGCAGCAGCTTTGCCAGGCCTTGAGGGAGGGGGAGTGCCATGGGCACAGACACCCACCCAGCATGTGCCAAGGCCCTGAGGCGGAGTGTGGGCAGACGAGTCCAGTGTGGCGAGAACACAGCAGGTGAAGGAGAAGCAGATGAGGGCCAGAGGTCTGTGTGTCTTAAGTGCACTGGGGAGCCACGGAGGCTAGTAAATGGGAGTGATGTGGTCAGATAAACACTTAAAGGTCACCTGCACTTACAGAGAGTGACTTGGAGCAGGGCAGGGGAGGAAGCAGGGAGGTAGCGGCACTGGGCGGGAATGGGGGTGCTCACGTTGGGATAGGCTCCCACCCACCCTTCAGGAGCCAGCTCCAGGGCCCCCTGCTGAGGGCGGTCTTCCGCAGCTACCCTGCGTGGGCCATCCCCGCCCTCGGCTCTCACAGCCCAGGTGCTGCGCCTTTGCCTCGTGGCTCCTGTCACAATGTTGATGCACATCAGTGGTCACTGTCTGATTGCTGCCTTCCCCCCAGTAGGCCAGGATTTCTTAGTCTTGGCACGGTTGACATTTTGGCCTGGGTGACTTGCTGTGTGTGTGTGGGGGGGGGGGCGTCCCGTACGCTGTAGGGTGCTGGGCAGCATCGTGGCCTCTACTCACTAGATGCTGGAGGCATCCCAGCTGTGACAACAGATGACATGGCCAGATGTCTCACCAGATGGCTGAGAACCACGGCCCGAGCAGGTGGAGCTTGGGATATGCGAGGGGAAGTGTTTTGCTGTTGACATTTCCAAGCTCTAACAAGTTGACCTGTTCCAGGATTATGGCAGGAAAGGTGAAATGGGTCACTGATATCGAGAAGTCAGTGCTGATAAATAACTTTGAAAAGAGAGGATGGATCCAAGTGACGGAAAATGAAGATTGGAACTTTTACTGGTAAGTAGAGAAAGCAGCATTTGCTTGTTTTTCCCGAAGCCTGCTTGTCAGTCTTGTGAATGCTGGCAGCCAGGTGCAGGCTGTGTTCGAGAGGGGTGCCTCCCATTGCACATCTTCCACCCCAAGCCTCCTCAGGAGCACACGACGAGAAAGCCCTTTGCTTGTCCACGTTGTGGAGTGTTCCCACACTCCCGTTTATCCGCCTGGCATCAGAAGTCCCGGGACGTTTCCGCACAAGCCGGCCTGGCTAAGACAGCCAGGGTTTGGGTGAGAAGCCAGAGCCCCCTCCGGTTGGCGTTCTCAGTCAGTGCCTTTGCCCAGCGCCGGGGAAGGGGGCTATGGAGTGGGATCTGTGCCTCCCTTCGCTTCCTCGGGTGCCGGTGGGACTGGTTAACAACAGCTGAAAAGCGAGTGACACGAGGAACAGGGAGGCAGGGCTCGGCACTGAGTCCCTGGTGGTGCTCCACCCAGTTGGAAACACGGGGGCTTGTCCTAGACTCCTGCCCCCGCCCTGCCTCCCCCCTCTTCATGGAGTGAGGTCCTGTGTCCTCCCTTGTCCAGGCCTGGGCTGTGCCCTGCCTCGGGGCAGCCTCCACCCTCTGGCAGTGTTATACGCCAAAACACAGCCCCCATGGTTGCCTCTGCCATGCCCAGCCCTCTTCAGTTCCTGTGCCCGGAGCACTGGGTGAATCTTTGAGGGAGGGGGAGCTGGTGGGTCTCTGGAGGCTTTTTTTTTTTCTTTTAAGATTTTATTTATTTGTCAGAGAGAGAGCACAAGCAGGGGGAGCGGCAGGCAGAGGGAGAAGCAGGCTCCCCGCTGAGCAAGGAGCCCAGTGTGGAACTCAATCCCAGGACCCTGAGATCATGACCTGAGCTGAAGGCAGATGCTTAACTGACTGAGCCACCCAGCCGCCCCTGGAGGCTTTTTTACCCTATGCATCCGTGCTCCCTGAGACCCGCTCCCCGCTGCTGCTCTGAGAGATGTTACTGGGCCTCTTTCCAGCCACTTCCTTCTCTCTCACGCCCGTGCGGCGGTTGGCACTTTTTCCCCTGTTGACCTTCTAAGACATTCTTGATCTGCAGCTTTGTGAAGGCTGTGCTTTCTGCCCCCTCAGCCCAGGCTTGAGAGGTGCAATGCATCTGGCGGTTGAATGTGCAGACCCCGGAGCCAGGTCATGCCTGGCTTCCCAGCCTGGCTCTCCCACTGCTATCTGTGTGGCCATTAGCAAAGGACTTGACCTTTCTCTGCAAATACAGTTGTTTGAAGTTTGAATGAGTCAGTAAAGCACAGAGCGTGGCATGTGATGGGTGCTCCGTAAGCATGTGCTGGCGCTGTCCTTCAGGCCCCAGCGCACGAGCTGCCTGCCCCGCCCGGAAGCCGCCTGTGTCTCTCCAGACACCCAGCCTGCTTTCTCAGCTGTCACGCAGCGAATGCTGCGTGCCATGATTTGTGATTTCTCCGCCTGTGCCCTCATTACGTGTGACTGCGAGCCTCATGACAGTGGGGACCTTGTCTGGCTTACCCCAGCATCCCAGAGCCTGGTGCTGGCCCGGGTGCAGAGCAGACTGGCATCCAGCTTCCATCTCCAGTAGTGATTGGAGGGATGACCCCTTCTTTACTCCTGTAGCAGTTTAAGGTACCCATGCTTTAAACCAAAACCTCATTTCCCTTGAGGAGCATGGAATGGCAGCAGAAAGCATTTATGGAGAAACGCAGCATCCGTGTGTGGTTTGGCATCACATTTATATTCTTCTCTACAGTAGAATGAAATAACACAGCCAGAGTTCTGCTTCCATGGGAGCTCCGAAAGAAAGGCTGAATAAGTGTTTTGTCAGGGCGCCTGGGTGGCTCAGTCGGTGAAGCGTCTGCCTTCGGCTCAGGTCATGATCCCGGGGTTCTGGGATCGAGCTCGGGGTTGGGCTCCCTGCTCAGTGGGGAGTCTGCTTGTCCCTCTGCCCTTACCCCCGTCTTGTGCTCGCTCGGGTGTGCTCTCTCTCTCTCAAATAAATAAAATCTTGAAATGTCATTTAAAAAAAAAAGTGTTTGGTACTTACTGCTTTGTGTCCCACGGCTCTGTGCCATGGACTTAGCCAGCCCTCAGTCCTTTTGGCTTCTCTGATTAATCAATGCTTGGGAGGGTGCAGAGCTCCTCCCTCTTCATGCCACGTAAGAAGCATTTTGGAGCTAGTCTTAATGAGAGAGAGAGAGAGAAAAGAGTGGAAATGTATAACTTTGGATATTTGATCTCTTCAGAGCTCCTGTTTTAAGCAGTAAGCGTCCCATCAAGTCTTAACAATTGGTTAGGGTAAAAATACTGGCAACAACTAAATATTACGAGACAGGCCCTACTGGCAACAACTAAATATTAAATGGTTATAGGGAAAGGTACCCATGTGAACCGGGTGGATTATGGTATAGCCATTAAAACAACTGTGACAGTTTTAAAGCAATCTGGAAAATTGTATAAGAATAAATATAAAGAGGGGCACCTGGGTGGCTCAGTTGGTTAAGCGACTGCCTTCGGCTCAGGTCATGATCCTGGAGTCCCGGGATCGAGTCTCGCATCGGGCTCCCTGCTCAGCAGGGAGTCTGCTTCTCCCTCTGACCCTCCCCCTTCTCATGTGCTCTCTCTCATTCTCTCTCTCAAATAAATAAATAAAATCTTTAAAAAAAAAGAATAAATATAAAGAAAAACATATTATGAAACTGTATTTGTGTTCTGCTCTCAGCTTGCGTACGGGCACGACGTAGGAGCAACGTGAAACACGAAAGCCATGGCTATCCTAGTGTGGGTGTATTAGCTATCTGATGGCCAAACTGCTGGCATGTAATAGACACCACAAAACCCTGGGCTCGAAGCAACCATTTTCTTTTTCTTTTCTTTCTTTCTTTTTTTTTTTTAAGATTTTATTTATTTATTTGACAGAGAGAGACACAGCGAGAGAGGGAACACAAGCAGGGGGAGTGGGAGAGGGAGAAGCAGGCCTCCCGCGGAGCAGGGAGCCCGATGCCGGGCTCGATCCCAGGACCCTGGGATCATGACCTGAGCCGAAGGCAGACGCTTAACGACTGAGCCACCCAGGCGCCCCTCTTTTTTTTTTTTTTTTTAAGATTTATTTATTTGAGAGAGAGAGAGCATGAGCCAGGGGAGGGGCAGAGGGAGATGGAGAAGCAGGCTCCCCGATGTGGGGCTTGATCCCAGGACCTTGGGATCATGACCCGAACCAACGGCGGACACTTAACCAACTGAGCCACCCAGGCGCCCCTCGAAACAACCATTTTTATAGCACATGCGTTTTTAGGTTTGGCTCGGTGGTACTTTTAGATCAGCAGGACTTAGCTGATCCTGCCTGGGCTCACTCGTGCATCTGCTGTCACCTAGGGGGGTCAGCGGGGGCTCGTCTGCTCCTGGGTGCCCTTGGCTAGGACCATAGCGGCTTCTCTCCACAAAGCTTTCCCATCCCTCTAGCCAGAGAGCTTGGGCTCGCCCTCCTGCAGTGGCGAGGGTCCAGGAGGGAGGGCAGAAGCTCTGCAGGCCTTTCAGGGTTAGTCTCCAAGCGGCACACCATCGCTTCTGCCACATTTTTGGCCAAAGCGAAGCCAAAGTGAGACGTGTCTGGGCCCAGACCTTAAGAAACTACCAGCTTCCCCTTCTTTTATGGGAACCCTCTGGGAGCCCCAAGCCGCCATGTGAGAAGCCTGACTGCTGGGACTGTCTTGCTGGAGGAGCCGTGTATAGGGGTTGTGTGTGGCAGCTGCAGCTAGGCCTGGCCTTCCAGCCATGCCCACCAAGGTGCCAGACATACGAACGAAGCCTTCTTGGACCCTCCAGATTGGATCATACACTGAATACTCCCAAGTGGCCTCAGTCAGTGTCACATGGAGCAGAAGCATGCTCCCCTGAGCCCTGGTCCCAGTCTTGATCCACAAAACCATGAGATGTGATTCAGTGGTTGTTGTCTGAAGTTGCTAACACGGGGCAATTTGCTTTGCAGTACTAGATACCCAGAATATGTCTCATCACATGACCTGAGGATGGCAGGAAACCAGCTCATTATTTTAAAAACCGATAAATGGAAAGAATCAAGCATTTCATTAGTCTTTCCTGTATGAACTGTTTTGGGTATCCAAATTGTTGATGAAGGGAAACTTCTCCTTGTAGACATATTCCTGCTAATACACGAAGGAGAAATGAAAACGTAGAAATATACCCATTTTGCCTCCATTAATGACATAGGAGTCTAGGCTTGCCCAGTATGAGAGCCACTGACCACAGGGCTGATGAGCACTTAAATGTGGCTGGTCCAAATGTAGATGTGCCCCCAAATCGACCTGCAGCTCTTAGGCCTTGAGGTCTGACTCCTGATTTACTGGCAGCATGTGGGGGGGTGGGTAGGGAGGGGGCGCCAGCGTAGCCGTGCTAAGTAAGGAACATGTGAGGACCCCTGGAGGACCTGGAGGATGGGTGACCCAGGGTCTTCAACAAATAAATAACATAGAAAAAAAAAGGAGGGAAAATACAGATTGAAAGAGCCATGGGAGAGAGAACAGCGCATCAGAAGGTCTGGCCTTTATTTGCACAAGCTGTAAAAAATATTTATCAGGGGCGCCTGGGTGGCTCAGGCGTTAAGCATCTGCCTTTGGCTCAGGTCATGATCTCGGGGTCCTGGGATCGAGCCCCGCGTCGGTCTCTCTGCTCAGTAGAGAGCCTGCTTCTCCCTCTCCCACTCCCCCTGCTTGTGTTCCCTCTCTCTCTGTGTCTTTCTTTGTCAAATAAATAAAATCTTAAAAAAAAAAGAAATTTGTCAGACAACTTGGGAAATGTAGCATGGATTAATATTTGATGATACTCAGAAATGACTAGTTTTTTTTTAGTGGTGATAACAGTATAAAGTAGGATATCATATAATATAAAAAAGAGTCCTTAGCGATTAGAGATTCTGATAGGAATGTTTTGGGTTGGACGTTGTATCTGGAAATCGCTCCCAAATAAGCTGGTGCTGGTGCGCTTTTCTCTCTGCTTTTGTGGGTGGTCGAGCTCTTTCGTAAACATTTTAAAACTCCCATTATTCTAATGACCGTAGAATCAAAAGAAACCCTTTGGGCGCTGGAGGCCCTCCGGGGTGGATGGGGTGGATCGGGGCCAGGAGCGAGAAGCCATAGACAGCCCGCCTCTCCTGTGGCCGTGGCTCCCTAGTGAGGGCCAGTCCTGTCCTTCCTGCTCCCTCCCTGCTTCTCTGTGGGGCTAGGAGGGCGGGGCCTGGGGGTGGCAGGGAGACTGGCTTTCTTAGAGGATTAGAAGGAATCCCTTACCCTTTCACCCCTCCTCATTTCACTTGAGTGCTGGCCCATCTGCAAGAATATGAAATACTGACCCAGGGCCCTCAAATCACTCTGTGATTTTGACTTAAAGCGGTCCCTGTCCTTGACTTTGGGTGAAGATGTTGTGTAAATGATTTTCCTGATTTCAGAGTCTGGAGGAGGCTCTTTCATTGGCTTGTTATCCACAATCAATGGTACCCTTAATCGATAAGCATTTATGGAGCATATATTCTGTGTTGGGGAGTGAAACCATCCACTGTAGAGACTCAGAACTGTCCAGAGACCAGAACCCAGCTGGTCACTGGACACCGCCCTGTGCTGCCCTGGGCCAGGCATCTCCTGGCCCAGTTCCAGGGGTTGGGGGAAACGGGTAAGCCCCTCTGGTCACCAGCTTTTGAGAGAACTGCCACCACGTGGACCTGCTCTGAGCTTTTGTTCTGCATGCCCCTTCTGTGCTTCCCTTTTAGGATGAGTGTGCAAACCATCCGAAACGTTTTTAGTGTCGAGACTGGCTATCGGCTCTCAGACGATCAAATAGTCAACCATTTTCCGAACCACTACGAACTGACCCGGAAGGACCTGATGGTGAAGAATATTAAAAGATACAGGAAGGAGCTGGAGAAGGAAGGGAGTCCTCTAGCAGAGAAAGACGAAAATGGGAAATACCTCTATCTGGGTTTGTGTCTTTCTCACGGGCCCCATGTTTCAAACACAGCCCTGAGTTCACTAGTGACACCAGGTACCGAGATGGTGACATGCTTGTGGTGGCTGGGCTGGGCGCCTCTTCCATTCCATGTGTCTCCAGAATGGCAGGGCGGGGGCTCACGTTTGGATCTGAGTTTCTAGGAGCGCCTTGGGAACATGGTGCACGTGAGGAAGAGCGCGTCCTCAGTACTCAGAGCTCAGTGCTCGTCCCGAACTGCAAGCTGCATTTTGTAATGCATTTTGTAATGCATTTTGTAATGCATCACTGCATCTGGCGGTTCCCAGGGAGAAGTGTGTCCCTGATCCGGTCTGGTGGTAGAAGTTGGACTGTCGGATAGTTTCAGAATCCCTCTACATACCCGGGAAAATTAGATAACCAATCTCTCGGGGCCTCAGTTTCCTCATCTGATACATGGGGATAATAACAGGACCTAGCCCACAGGGTGCTGTGGGGATTAAAGGTTTGTGAAGTGCTTAGCACACAGGTGATAAGGTTATCGTACACGAATTGAATGGCAGAGGGGCTAGTCCTTTCGATACTGGCTTGGGGAGGGGGGTGGCGTGAAGCAGCCTCAGAAAAAGCAGTGGCCATGTTTTCCTGCCCGTGACCATGTTGGCCTGGCTCACCCACTGCTGTGCCCTCTGTTTCCCCTTTCAGACTTTGTTCCGGTCACCTACATGCTGCCCGCTGACTACAACCTGTTCGTGGAGGAGTTCAGGAAGAGCCCCTCCAGCACCTGGATCATGAAACCTTGTGGCAAAGCCCAGGGGAAGGGCATCTTCCTGATCAACAAGCTCTCACAGATCAAAAAGTGGTCCCGGGACAGCAAGACTTCTTCGTGAGTGCAGGGCCCGCCCATCCCAGGGGCTTCCAAGTTAGGAGTTCCAGGCCACCTGTCAGTCTTGGCCGGGGCTTGGGGACCCTCGCTTGCTTTTGTAGGTGTGTGGCATTTGCCACGTGGCGCTGTGGCAGGGTTCTGTGGCTGCAGTCGTGTGATTGACTGTAGGATCCCACCTGAGGCAAGTTGCAAAGAAAAATGGTGTGTGAACCAGCATACGGTCCCAGGAGCGGGGACCCTTGTGGGCTGCTCTTTGTTCTGGAAGTTTCTGTGAGACCCGCTCAGTCCTGGTATTTCTGAGGCAGTGAAGCATCTGCTTAAGATCTGGGCCCAGGGTATGTAGGTTTGAATCCCTGTCTACACTTACTGCCTGAGTACCTTTTGTTTGGGTAGACTTTTAACATGCTTCCTCCGGGTAAATGGGGGATGCCAACAGCACCACCCTCACGGGGGCAAGATGGGGATAGAACAGGTGAATCCGTGCGAGGCACATGGGAGTGTGTGCGGTCAGTGGCAGGGGGTGGCGCTGTGCGGTGTCAGGTCAGCTCTCTGCCCGGGGTTTGAGGGCTCCTTGGAACTGAGGATACCAGGCCAGGGGGGTTTGTTTTGTCTGGGGCTTACCCTGCCTCGGAGGGTCCTGAACCGCTCGGAGATGCTGGATTGTGAGTCTCTCCTGGAGGGCTGGTGGCTCACTGTCAGGGTTCCTAGGAGCGACAGGGTCACCTTCTCCTCGTGCAGAGCACTTAAATCTGAGTGCACACTGCTGACCCCCACGTGGGTCAGGCCCAGGGAGCACGTCCCTGATGGGTTCCCAGAGACTGCTGGCACTGTCCTCCGGGGTAGGGGCACAGCTCGGGGGCTCCTCCATGGAGCCACCTGACCCCCGTTTTCTCCCCGACACACCGGCCTCTCACTTAATGAGAGGCAGAGGGCTTGTTACCAACATTTGGTCTTTGCCATCTACCTTTGACCTTCTCTGACGTGTTTAGGTTTGTGACACAGTCTACTAAGGAAGCCTACGTGATCTCTCTCTACATTAACAACCCGCTGCTCATCGGCGGGAGGAAGTTTGACCTGCGCCTGTACGTTCTGGTGTCCACGTACCGCCCGCTGCGCTGTTACATGTGAGAGCCCCTGGGGTTCTGTCGCGCGCTTTGGCACGCCCAGAGTGGGCAGCTCTTTGGAGACAGGAAGTAGATGAGCGTTGGCCCAGCCCTGGCGGGGGGAGTGACTGCTGATGGTCACAGGCTCTCTCTCTGTGGGGCGACGAACACGGGAAATCGAGTGTGGTGCTCACTGCGCACCTCTGGGGGTACCAAGAAGCAGTTAGCTCTGCGCTGCAGGGGGACACTGTGGCATAGGAGTTATATCTTTTTTTTTTTTTAAAGATTTTATTTATTCATTTGAGACACAGAGATAGAGAGAGCATGAGCAGGGAGAGAGGCAGAGGGAGAGGGAGAAGCAGGCTCCCCGCTGAGCCAGGAGCCCGATGTGGGGCTTGATCCCAGGACCCTGGGATCAGGACCTGAGCCGAAGGCAGACACTTAACCATCTGAGCCACCCAGGCGCCCCGGCATAGGAGTTATATCTTAGTACGACTGTTACAAAAAAAAAAACCATGAGAAAGCAGCTCTTTTAGAGGCTTAAAACCAAAAAAGGGGCTCTTTTAAGAGAACAAAGTATTATATATATATATATTCTATTTTATTTATTTGAGAGCGAGAGCACGAGCAGGGGCAGAGGGAGAAGCAGGCTCCCCGCTGAGCAGGGAGCCTGATGCGGGGCTCGATCCCAGGACCCCGAGATCACAACTTGGGCCGAAGGCGGACGCTTTACCGACTGAGCCACCCAGGCGGCTCCTGAGTGTTGTATTTTCTTTATGCTTCTCCTCCGAGCGTTGAAGTAATCTAACTTCCCACATAGGTATAAGCTCGGGTTTTGCCGCTTCTGCACGGTGAAGTACACCCCGAGCACCAGTGAGCTGGACAACATGTTCGTTCACCTTACCAACGTGGCCATTCAGAAACATGGGGTAAGTGCGTCCCTTTCGTCGAGCTGAAGGAAATGGACCCTTTGGGTGGGTTTCGTTCTATTTGTGTGAGAGGGCAGGTGGCTACAGGAGTGGAATTCCAGGCGCCCTGGCACTCAGCAGGAGCGGGGGCCTCAGTCTCTGGCGCGGCTGCCCCAGCACATCAGTGAGGCCGGCCTCGGGGGGTGGCTTGGGGAGAAGGAAAGCCCCGGGGTCAAGCCCTGCTTTCTGGCTCCATGACCTGGGGCAAGTTAATTTGACTCTCCGAGCCTAGCGTGGGTTTTTCGCTTGTAAAAGGAGATAATGTCACTCCCTCGTGGGAGTGGTAGGAGGACGCATGACTTGCTGAGCACCTGCCTGGGTTGGTGCCCTGCTGAGTGCCGGGGCTGCACCGATGGCCAGAAACTAGCTTGGTCCCTCCTCGGGGAGCCTAGGCCTGTCGGGGAAAGATAGGTGTCGGGGAATGTGTCATCACGAACCGAGGTGTGAGCTCTGAGGCTAGCGAGTGCACATCTAGAAGAGCGTGGGATGAAGGGGTCCCTCGTCCCGGGGGCTGGAGAAGACGTCGGTGCAGAAGTGGAGTGGTGCTCGAGCAGAGACCCGAGGTGTAAGCGGGGATTACCCAGGCCAGAAAAGGGTGTTTGGGCGGAGGGTACAGCGTGTGCCGGGGCCCCATGGCAGGAAGGAGCACTGCAGCGGCTGTGAGCAGGCCAGGGTGGCTGGAACCCCCAGAGCGATGGTGGTGGAGTCGGGTACCCGGTGAGGCCAGTGAGGGCCCAGACGCAGGACGTCGTAGGTTCTGTGTGGGCTTTGGGGCTTTACTCTGGTCCTAACAAAAATGTTCGGAAGGTCTCATTTCTTTATGAGAGGGTCTTCTGTTTGGACCTTGCTTGATTGGAAGCCTTGAGTACCTTGGTCCTTTTTTAAATGTAATTTGAGTGGAAAGAGGGTAAGTGTTGATAGAAAACAAGCTTTTTTTGAACAACCTACTGAAGGGTTTGGTCAGGCCAGCCTGGGCTCCATCCCCTGTCCATCCCTTACCCTCCGTGTAACTTGGGCAAGTCACCCCGGCCTCCCTGGACCGCCTCGTCTGCAAACGGGAGCCCTGGAATTACCTTGCTGGTCACCATTTACTGAGGGCCTCGACAGTCTTCTGTGTGAGGCCGACCCTGATTCACTGCCCAGCAGGTTCCCCTGAGAGCAGAGTGGCGAGCACCACTGTTACACGTTCAAGGTGGGAGGAGCAAGGATGGCTTGGCCAGAAGCTTGTTCATAAGAATTGGGAAAATGAGCTGTCATGGGACGCAGCACCAAACTTACCAGCCATTTGGAGAAAGCTGAGCAATGACATCAGGCCCTTTGTCGCCAAGTAGCCCAGTTAGTGAGGTCTGGGTGTGGGCTGGGAGATGACAGTGCCGACCTGAGTCCGCTTGGTGTCCCTGAGCATGTTGGCCTGCCGAGCCGCCAGGGGGCGGGGAGGGTGGTGCTGGGGAGCCACACTGAAATTGGGAGGGCTCCATTCTATAGGCCTTCTCAGGACACCAGTCAGCTGAGTCACTATTTCATCAATAAGAAACAGAAACCATTTTTTTAAAAAAAATCCGTGGAAGGGGAGAGCAGAAGGCAGGCCTTTTAGCTTGGCATCTCTGCAATGCACCAGAAGGCTCTGTGCTTTCTTTGGGTTCTATTTGTGAATGCTTCGCTTGTTAACGTGAGAAAGTGCTTACTCAGAGAAACCTAAGTTTCAGTCCCGAGTAGAAGCCTCGCATGGCTCTCATTAGGCTTGCGTGAAGGACAGATGTTGTACTGGACACTGAAATGTTAAAGCGTCTGTTGGGCACATCTACCCAGTGTCCCTGGGCGCAGGGCACAGCCCGGTGCCTGGGTCAGAGACTGTGAAGGGGCATCCCCACCCTCAGGAAACTCAGGGACCAGCAGGGGAGGCAGATGGCAAAGGACGGATGATGAGGGAGGCCTTGGGGCTGCGGTAGGGGCTCAGGTGTGTGGGAGAGGCCCACTAGTAGGCAGATGGATCCAGCAGGCAGAGAAGGGGATGGAAAGAGCAGGGGTGCATCCTGATGTGCGCAGTGTTTGCAAATTGATAAGGTATTCTGAAATAAATCTGATAAAATAATGTTCCAACAGTCCAAAAAGCAGGAGACGTTTCCTGCTGTTTATATCTACACATGTGTATTGTTTCTTTCTTTCTTTTTTTTTAAAGATTTTATTCATTTATTTAACAGAGAGATACACAGCGAGAGAGGGAACACAAGCAGGGGGAGTGGGAGAGGGAGAAGTAGGCTTCGTGCGGAGGAGGGAGCCCGATGCGGGGCTCGATCCCAGGACCCTGGGATCATGACCCAAGCCAAAGGCAGACGCTTAACCGACTCAGTGACCCAGGCGCCCCTTAGTTCCCACTTCTCATCTTTATACTTAGGAAAACGAAGCCTGGTCTCATAACCTCCTGATGTACTTCAGGATTTTCTAGCTTTTGCCTCCAAAAGAGAGCACTGGGTAGAGAGTCAATGTTTAGGGTCAGAGGACTAGAAAGAGCCGTGGATGAGGGTGAGAAAGCCGGGCTCGGGTGCCAGCTCCCTCATGGCCCGGGTAGAAGCTTGGGCAGGTCACATAACCCCTCTGAGCGCAAGTCTCTTACCCACGGATGGGACATTGTGAGGACTTGCGTGTGTGCTGCTCTTGGACTACGGTGCCCAGTACCGCGTGTGGCTTCTCTGAGAGCAGACTCACAGGCAGAGATGAGTGTGCAGGGGGTCTGCTGGGGCAACGGCGGGGGAGGGGTCCAGACAGGGCAGAGGGACGGTTGAGCTGGGACGCAACAGCGACAGGGTGCCTGGAGCTGGGTGGTCCTGCAGAGTCACCCAGGATGGATCAGGGACCGAGGGACCCTGGCATCAGCCTGTAACAGGCTGCAGGCTGCCAGGGTGGGCATGACCTTGGACTGGGCTGCTCCTATTAGCCAAGGGCAGCTCCCAGAGATGTCTGGGCTGGAAGCTGGGGTCTGGGTGGCACTCCACAGCATGCATTGCGGGCGGTGAATTACTAAGTGTGAATGTTACTACTAGAGGCGAGTATTTTAAAACATACCCGTATAGGGGGCCCCAGCACACATTCTAGCGGGAAAGAGCAGGTGCTAGATTCCTCAGGGTGCATTGCCTGGAGCCCTGTGCCCTTTCCCACACCAGGAAGACTACAACCACATCCACGGGGGCAAGTGGACCGTGAGCAACCTGCGGCTCTACCTGGAGAGCACCCGAGGCAAGGAGGTGACCGGCAAGCTGTTCGACGAGATCCACTGGATCATCGTGCAGTCGCTGAAGGCCGTGGCGGTGAGTGCCTGGCGGGGGGCGGAGCTGGGCTGGGGCCTGTGAGCAGAGCCACTGAGTGTGGGCGGCGGGGGATGCTTGTTCTTTTGCCACAAATACTTGTCTTTACGGGCTCACCTCCCTCATGTCCACGTGTCTGCCAGAGGCCGGGGCAGTTTCGGGGAGGTAGTGGGGCCGGCTTCCAGCTGGGTGCTGCCCAGGGCGTGCCAGGTGCCACACGAGTCCTGCTGGGGTCACCAGCAGCTCTTCTGTGCCAGGGGATGGACAAGGCCCACTTTGGCGTGAGCGGACGGTCAGAGATGTCTCGCAGTGGCCTCCTCGGGTTTAGGCCTCCTGCTCTGTGACATCATGGACATCCAGACACCCACCTCTCCGCTTGTTGCCTCAAGTCTGCTGTTTGTTGGGTGGTTTGCAGTTTTTGCTTGTGTTTTGTTTTACTGTTCCAAAGCAGGCGGGCATCTCTTTTTGAGGGAAAGGAAAGAAATAAACACCAGGCCACCAGCATGTGGGCCACTGTGTTCAGAGCTTCACATGTGGGCTCCCAGATTCTCATCACCCTGTGACTCATAAGCAAAATGGAGGCTCAGCCCTGGAGCGAGGAAGTGCAGGGACAGGCTCTGGGGCCCAGGCCTGCTGAGGGGGCTCCCAACAGACTGGCCCACTGGCTATGGGACCTGAGGGCACTTGGCCTGGCCCTGGGCGTAGGCAGCAAGTCCCGTGGAGAGTGTATGCCCAGCCTCTCGGAGCCTCGGAGGCCTTCTCCGTGAAATCGGGAGACGGTGGGGTGGGGGGGTTGGAGAGTTAGCAACTTCCTGTCCAGCAGAGGCTGCTGGGACAATGGTGTGGGCAGGGGCTGGGGGTAGGACCCCAGGCTCTCCGGGGAGATGCAGTTCCACTGACTCCCCTGGAAAAACAG
The DNA here is from genome assembly GCF_002201575.2 of Neomonachus schauinslandi. NCBI lineage: Eukaryota > Metazoa > Chordata > Mammalia > Carnivora > Phocidae > Neomonachus > Neomonachus schauinslandi. The sequence goes on from NC_058407.1 coordinate 6,357,619, forward strand.
CCCCTAATTCTTGGCCGCCTCCCCCACCTCCCTACCCCCCAGCCTGGTTTTCCTCCAGCGGGTAAGCCTGGACTGGCCTGTCTCCCCTCAGGAGTTTCAGGTCTAAGTCCAGTGTTTGAAGAGCGTCCACATACCCACTAATGTGTAAAAAGGCCTCACTGTCGTGTCTGTCGTGTCTGTGAACTTCACTCACTGTGGGGTGCACGAGGGGCCCCAGGGCGCGTGTGATGTGGCTGCTTGCTGGGCCTTCCCACAGGTTTTGATCCACGTAGCCTGGGCAGGGCCTGGGAATGTGCGTTGTGAGTGGCTAGCAGGGTTTTTTTTACATACCTGGAGAACAGTTTATGAAGTGGAATTGAACATTAAAAAGAAAATCCACAAATTGTCAGTAAATGGATTGACTCTTGTCACAGAGAACGGAGGTTGACCTGGCATCCCGCATCCTTAAGGGCCCGAGAAGGGCCTAGCAGCCTGGTGGAAAGTGTCTGTTCGTGATGAGAGGCTGCATAGGCCTTCACTCTGTGTGCCGGCTGAGGAGCAGGACTTCGGTCTGCTCCGAGGACAGTCCCATGCGGACAGAGATGCCGCTGCTCTGATCAGGCCTCAGATGAGTGAGGCCCGGAGACCCCAGTGATCGCTTCGTGATGTCCCCTTGGAGGCTGAGGGAAGTTTCCATGTCTGAGCCGAGGAGGAGGAGGAACCGGGAGGGATGGAGGGAAGCACCAGGGGCGGAGGTGGGGCGCGCTGGTCTTGGCAGTGAGACCCCCACACGCCAGCACCCAGCACTGCCAGGAGGTCCCGCCGCCCGGCCGCCCGCGCCTCCGAGGTGGTGGTGTCGGCCGGGCCCTGCTGAGGCCACCGTCCAAGCCACCCCTTACTCTCTTGCAGCCGGTGATGAACAATGACAAACACTGCTTCGAGTGCTATGGGTACGACATCATCGTCGACGACAAGCTGAAGCCCTGGCTGATTGAGGTAACCACGCTGCTGCAGCCCGTGGGGCTGCTCGCCCACCCAGCTGCCCCTGCCCTGCCTCAGGCTCGGCAGGACTGGGGCAGATTCGGCCGATGAGATGTAACAGGGACAGATAGACAGGTGCGACAAGCTTGCTGCTGAACAGTGAGCACACTCCCGATCTCTCACCTGCGAATCCAGCCCACGGAGCCGGCTTCCCTCGTCCGGATGAGCTCGGTGCCCTGGTGCTCCCGGGTGCTTCCAGAAGCATCGTGCCCCGGAGGCCCTGCCCTGTCCTCATGGGGACATTGTTCCCATTCAGGAAAGGATCTCCCAGACCCGGAAGCCTGTAGGAGGTGGTAGCATACGGTCCAGAGATAAGGGATGTTATCTTTTTCCGACCGAGGCGTAGTCTGGGAGTGGATTCATCTGCCTGTTTCTGGGCATGGACGGGATGCAGCGGTGGCTGGCCGAGGTGCTCACACCCTTTCTCTGGTGACAGGCCCGGGTGATGCTGGCCTCAGCCGCGGTGGCGCTGGCATGCACGCCCGAGGCCCAGAGCCTGCCTTGCTGGGGTTGCCCCGCTTTGCTTTGTGGCCAGACGGAGGAGCTCGGGCCTCAGGGGACACAGGGTTGGACACGCCATGACAATGCGGGCCGTCTGTTCTGTTGGTTCATTTCCCTGCGTGTGCCTCTGAGCACCGGTGGAGGTAGATGGCTCAAGCCTTTTAGCTCAGTCCCATTTTGAGCCAGGAAAGCGGAGTCTCAACAGGAAGTTGTGAGTGGCAACAACTTGTAGGGAATTCACTGGGAGCCCTTACAGGAAGCTGTTGGGAGAGCCAAGTCATCAGAGAGCAAACTGTTCCAGAACAGTGTTTTCCAGGTTACTTCTTTTACTGCCAAAGCTGCGTGTGTGTGGGTGTTTGGGTGTGTGTACGTGTGCGTGCATGCATGGAGATATATGTAGATATCTAGAGAAATCTGCAGGTGCATATATAAAATATTTATGCATTCTCTTTTTCCATTTTAGAAGTTCAGTACACTATCCATTGTGCTACAGAGTGTTTTTTTCCATTTTAAACAGAGTAACTTGAATGGAAGTCAAACTTTCCTTGATGTGCTAGATCATAATTGTGAATAATACTTCTAACATAATGACAGATCTTAATCTTAGCATATTTATAATAATCCTGGCATTATAATATGCTAGCATAGTAATTCCTTTTTTTTTTTTTAAATATTTATTTATTTGACAGAGAGAGAGAGAGAACACAAGTAGGCAGAGTGGCAGGCAGATGGAGAGGGAGAAGCAGACTCCCCACTGAGCAGGGAGCCGGATGCAGGGCTCGATCCCAGGACCCCGGGATCATGACCTGAGCCAAAGGCAGCCGCTTAACTGACTGAGCCACCCAGGCGCCCCGCTAGCGTAGTAATTCCAAGGGCGCCTGAGGTTCATACAGTACCTTTTACTGCTGAACATTAACTACCTTGCTAGCAGCATAGAGACAGTCTGGCTGTTTGGGAGAAACCTAAACAACTTGAACACTTGCTGCCTCCACTCTCCCACAGCCTGAGGAAACAGCTAACCAAGATCATTACAACTGTGCCTAAAGTAAGAGTAAATAGGTGGTGACTCGGGGCCTGTGGGACTCTCCACACAGCCGATGACTGCATTTTAACCTGTGGACTTTTGACATTGCTTAGCTCCTCGAGGGCCTTATGGGACTAACTTTCTGTCTTTCAGATGGGTTTCTCATTTGGCAGAATATTGCTTTGTTGGTGAGGTATTACTCTCTTTGCCAAAAAGGGGCCCACTGGGGACGCCTGGCTGGCTCAGTCGGTAGAGCATCTGACTCTTGATCTCGGGGTCATGAGTTTGAGCCCCATGTTGGGTATAGAGATTACTTAAAGGTGGGGGGCATTACTTTTTCAACCCCACAATGCTGCTTGGTCAGGGTGATTTGGTTCACTGATTCTAGCAAAGCTTGGGGCGGGGGGGCTTTCAATACTTTGGACAGAGCTCATCACATAGGTAGACACTGAAGTTATGTTTATGATCTACATTGACTTAACTTTTTTTTTCTAAAGAGTTTATTTATTTGCGAGAGAGAGAAGACACGAGCAGATGGAGGGACACAGGGAGAGGCAGACTTCCCGCTGAGCAGGGAGCCCAACGTGGGGCTCGATCCCAGGACCCCAGGATCACGATCTGAGCCGAAGGCAGACGCTTAAGCAACTGAGCCACCCAGGCGCCCCTTCATTTAACATTTTTATTTGTGTGAGAAGTGATTTGCAGGTCATAATCCAACCTGTTTTCAATACTATTTATATTTCATCTAATAGCTAATGGAAGCAGATCCTAAAATGCTTCCTATACAAAGTACCGGACGATATTAGATATGAGCAGTATGAAATGACAGCTTGACTTATAGTGTGTGGTAGTGGGCGTTTTCCTCAGCAGTGCGTGTGTTCACACCACAGGAATCTGTGATCCAAGTGAACAACACGGTTCCTTTCGTCTCGTAGGTGAATGCGTCCCCGTCTCTCACTTCCAGCACTGCCAACGACCGAATCCTTAAGTATAACCTGATCAACGACACCCTCAATATTGCAGTCCCTAATGGCGAGATTCCAGACTGTAAATGGAACAAGTCACCCCCGAAGGAAGTCCTCGGCAATTACGAAATTCTGTAAGTTTGTGTGCAGACTGGGCAGCCGTCCTTGTGTGTTTCAGATTGAGGGGAGCCGGGACCCAACTTGGATTGTCTGCATGAGTGTGGACTTGCCTTGTTTGGGCTGAGCATTTCATTTATTAATGATGTTATAGGATAGATCATGTTGTAGCGGAAAAACGGGTCTTAAACTAGGCCTTTGTCTGGGTCTTTTACTTGATCAATATTGATGATGTGTTTGCCACCTGCTGGGCACCACGCGAGCCGCTGGGGCAGGTGGGAGCAGGTGGGAGATCGCTAATGCAAGACGAGAATGCTCATGATGATCGCTGACAGCTGAGGGCTGCCCACATGCCCGGAACTGTGCTGAGTGCCTCATTTCCCCAGTGACCCCCTGAGGTCAGTATTGTCATTAGCCCCATCTCACACAAGCGGAAACAAGGTTTAGAGAGGTACAGTGGCCTGTTGGCGGCAGCAGGAAGTGGGAGCAGCGTGAGAGCCTCTTGGGGACAGTGGTTGAGCGACGTACTGTTGGTTCAAACCGTGGAATAGAGGGTGGCCCAGGAGCTCTGGTGGGGCCTGGGAGGCCGAGGGAGGAAAGCATGTTGCAGAAAAGGGCACGCGAGGGACACCCGTTAGCTTGTCCGCGTGGATGCGGCTACCGTGGGCTGTGAGGTGTGGAAGGGGAGCTGGAGGAAAGAGGAAAATAGTGCCCCAAACTGGAAGAGGGACATGTGTAAGGGTCACGTTAGTCCTTTTGTAAAAGTAAAAATGTGCGTGTAACGTCCCAAGAGAACAAAGGAAGACATTTGTAGTGAAGGTCACGTGCTGCACACAGGTCCCAGGCCCACGGCTGGTCGGCGTTGCTGGCGTGGGGCCCCGGGCTCCAGAGCCCACGGCTGACCACCTCCCCGCCTACGCCGGGCGTGGCCTTGGTGTGTGTGCAGCACTGGGGAGGGTGGAGGGTCAACTCAGAAGGGAAGCGTGGGGGCCTCCGGGGGCGGTGGTGGGGAGCTGCAGGCGTGACCACTCAGCGTGGTGGGTGGTTTCCTCCAGCCACGGTCAGTGGTTAAGTGGGCTAAGTGCAGGGTAAGCAGAGGGCGCGAAGTGACCAGCCCTGGGGCTTTTCAGGCACGGAGGAGGGCGAGAGAGGAGGACAGTGCGAGGGGGTGGGAGGGCACTGGAGGTCCTGGTGGTTGCGGGATGTTGGGGTTGGGGCACCAGCAAAGCGAGCTGGGGAAGAAGAGGCAGAGGTCAGAGGGAGTGTCTGCAGTCCGGGCTTTGCAGGGTTGCTGGACGTGACAAGGTCAGGGGCCGTGGGAATGGGCCTGAGCTGGGGAGGAGGATGAGATCATGGGGGGGCACAGGGTCAGGGAATTGGGGTCTCCTGTTTGGTCACTGCAGCAGCTAACACTTGTGAGCCGCGGGCCTGAATGGTAAGGAATTAGGTTACAGCTAACTGCCCACAGTGGGCGGTGGATTCTGCTGACCTGGGAAGGAGGTTTTGGAGATGGGGGCTTCCTCCAGGCCCAGGGGCATGATGGGTAGGAGAGAAAGCACCCCCACTGGAGGGGCTGCAGGGAAGCAGTGTCTTCAGGGAGAGCCGGGTTTTAGCGCAGGAAGGTGCAGGGGACATTCCAGGATGAGGTGGAGACTCGGGGGTTTGCTGGCGAGGGGCGAGTTCTGAGTGCGCAGAGGAAGAGCTTGGGGGTGGTCAGACTGGGGCGTGTCCGGAGCCTCTGGGGGTGGCAGTGGGGGAGGGGCAGGGTGACGTGCAGGAGACAGGGGCTGAGCCCTGACGGCCTCTGAGGCAGAGGGGGGCGGAGTATGTGGAGGAGTCCTGCCTCCTGCCAGGAGCGTGAGGGACTTGGTGGATCTGTCTTCATCCAGCCAGGGTGGTGGCAGGCTGGGCAGTCGGGAGCCCCTGGGGCCCTTGAGGGAGGGCGGCAGACACTCCACTTCCGGTTAAAGACCCAGAGGTCAGAGCCTCACTGCTGTTAGTTGACGAGACAGAAAGGTGACACACACACCCGCCCCCCCGCCCCCACTCAGCCGCCCTCTGCCCGCTCCTGTGAGTCAGGAAGGCTCCAGCGCAGAGCTTCCAGGCGCTTCCATGCAGGCCTCCTCCCTAGTGCTTCGGATGACCTCACGGTCAGGAATCCCGTTGGCTGACAGCCACGGCCTCTTGCAGCAGTAGCTGGCTGCGCGGGGAGGGAGGGCCCTGACTTTCTACCGCGTCAGGTGCTCTGCCTCCCGTGGGGTGCTCACAGCGGTCTCCAGAGTGTGCCAGTAGCCAGAGCAGCAAGCCAGGCTGCCAGTTCGCTGCCCAAGGTCAACCACTGGTGCTGGCCCCCAGAAGTAGGCACTCCTGTTGCCCTGATCGCTGTGCTGGCCTTCAAGCCACGAGGCCTGGCCTTCTGTGCCTGCAGCCTCCAGGGCTCAGGTCTGAAGGTGCTGGGTATACTCATCCAGCCTTTAAAACCCTACTGTCCAGGGGCGCCTGGGTGGCAGTCAGTTAAGTATCCGACTCCTGATTTCGGCTCAGGTCATATTTCAGGGTTGTGAGATGGAGCCCCGCATCCGGCTCCATGCTTAGCACAGAGTCGGCTTGAGATTCTCTCTCTCCCTCTGCCCCTCCCCCCACTCACTCTCCCTCTCTAAATAAATCAATTTTTTTTTAAGATTTTATTTAGTTGTCAGAGAGTGCGCACAAGCAGGGGGAGCGGCAGGCAGAGGGAGAAGCCGAGATACAGAGAGAGAGAGAGAGAGAGCATGAGCAGGGGGAGAGGCAGAGGGAGAGGGAGAAGCAGGCTCCCCGCTGAGCAAGGATCCCGATGCGGGGCTCGATCCCAGGACCCTGGGGTCATGACCTGAGCCTAAGGCAGACGCCAGCTGAGCCACCTAGGCGTCCCAATAAATAAATCTTTAAAAATAAATAAATAAATAAATAAAACACTACTGTCTGAACCCTGCCGGTTACTGCAATCTGCTTGTCATTCTAGCAGGAGTGAAGCCTGCTAGAATGAGAAGGGGCCCTAGAAGACCATCTGCCTGATTCTCCTCCACATTAGCACCACCCCTGGGAATAGCGGGTCCCAGATGTCAGCTGCTTGCCACATACACAGTGAGACTGGTAACCCCTGTGTGGTCCTTCCCCCCCCGGCCCCCATCATTCAGTAGATTCTTACTGCACACCCACCCAGGAATGAGGTGCTGGGGGCAACTGTGAACCAGACAAATGGGGTCACTGCAGTCCTTAGGTCAGCGATGTAGACACAGAACCAGCAACAGAGTGCTAATGGGGGTGGTGCTAACATGTGAACAGGGAGTCCAGGGGCTCTAGCAGTCCTTGGGATGAGGAGGGGCCCCCACAGGCAGAACCTCCAGTGTTCCTGGGGAGTCCTCCCTCCAGCATCATCTCTCCCTAAGGAGATGGGGGAGAGGAGGGCCCTACCTGTTGCCCTGATCGCCATTCCAGCAGAGGGAAACCCCGTAGTGTCTGTCGTGTGGATAACAGTCAACAAACCAGCCTTCTTCCTCCTTGCCTTCCCTTTCGGCCCCCTGTTTCCCAGCAGAAGCACAACGCAGAAAATATGTTCTTCAGCTTCAGAAGCTTCTCTCCCACACCACTCTCAACCTGCAGATTCTGATTCTGGGAATAAACGTAGAACAGAAATACCCCTTTTCCAGAAGTCAGCAAAACTCAGCTAAAGCAACATAGCTGAGCATCTTCGTACCTTTTGCATTTGACATGAACATCCACTTACAACAGAGGATCCCCAGTCAGGGCGTGGCCACCAAAGGATACCTAGGAAGGAGGTTTAATAGGGAACAGAAATGCTTTTCACACTCCTGATCCACAGGGTGAAAAGGTCCCAATTAGGAATCTGAAGCCTTGGGTTTTACTTGATCCCACAGCCCTTAGGACACTGAGTAAACCTCTCCCAAGTCTCAGATAGGAAGTAGGGGGTCAGTCAGGAGGGTGATGGGAAGTCACCTTGGGGATAGGAGACCCCATCGCCAGAGGCTGTACCTGCCAGGCCCTGCGGGTGGTGCAGTGCCATTTCTCCAGCCTCATGGACCCCCTAAGAGGGGCTCACCGTGGCGGGAGAGGCCAGGGACTACCCAGATGTCCTAACCGGGCAGGGGCGCCTGAGGTTTCAGCTCTGTCCTTTCTGAGGCAAAAGCCCAGGCTCTTTTTCCTACACAGGGTCATGCTTTCACACCGCACAGGCCTGGCGCGAAAATGTTATGGGGGAGGGGCCGGGTAGGACTCAGCTGGTGGAGGCTGGATCTGGCCTTTCTTGTGGGGTGAACTGCCCGCCCTGTCCTGGTCCCCTCACCCCGGGGGGGGTCATTCACACCCCGTTCCCCATCTGAAATGGGGTCAGTCATACCTGCCCACAGATGCTGTGTATAAAAGTATTTCCAGACGTCAGTCTTCTCCCTCACCTCCCTGGTGTCCCATTCGTGTTTCCTTTGGGGTCACTGCCGACTTCCATCTGGTAGGAAGCTTCCATAAAATGTCAACTGCAGGAGCCGGGGACAGTTCACAGAAGTAATTTAACAAGGCTGTACCTGTATGCTCTGTGGCCTCAGGCAGGGTTTGGGGGACTGGCAGGCTGGACACATGCAGGGGGCGGGGGGGCAGGCTGCTTCCCTGGGCGACGTGGGATTGCCACACTACGGCTCTGTGGCCCTGCTTGGCCAAATCCTGAAGATGTTCCTCTGTTTCTAGCTATGATGAAGAGCTGGCGCAGGGTGATGGGGCTGACCTGAGAAGTCGACAGGGCCAATCACTGGGGCCCAAAGGGGGCCGATCGCGAGACTCGGGGAGAACTGTCCTCACAACCTGGAAGTGAGCACCAGTAGGCGCAAAAGACTGCAACCTGGACCCTGCCAGATACTCACTGCACCTGGGCCTATTTTGAAATTTCCTTTTTTTTAGAGCTTTTTTCCCCTTTCCTAAGCCGTGTAAATAAATAAAGGCATTTCTTTGGAAGGTGAAGGAGTCTCTTAAGAGGGAAAGATGCCCTGCTTCTCCTTTCCTCTCACACAATGCTTCTGAGACCAGACATGTGGGGATTTTCCCCACACCGAGCCATTCTGCGCTCCTCTGGCTGGTGCTGGGTGTCCTACGATTTAGCTGTTTCGATACCATCTGCCTGGAGCTGGCGTCCGATCCCACAGGTGAAGGACCCAGTCCCCCCAAGATGGCCCTTCTGCGCCCCCATAACCTCAGAAGCCAATCCAGGTTGTCTCCTGTACTTCTGACCTACCTGCTCTAAGTTGGAGGTTCCCAGCACCTCCTTCTCAAGGCCCTCCGAGGGCTTGATTCCTTTGCTAGAGCGGCTCACGGACCTCGGGAAAACCATTTACCTGCTCGATTACCAATTTCTCACAAAGGATGCAACTCAGGTGAGCCAGATGGAAGAGATGCAGAAGGCAAGGTATGGGGGAAGGGGTGAGGAGCTTCCATGCCCTCCCTGGGTTCACCGCCCTCCCAGCACCTCCATGTGTTGGCCCGCCTGGAACCTCTCTGAATTCCATATTCGAGGAGATTTATGAAGGTTTCATTACATGGTATCGGTTGATGAAATCATTGGCCATCGGCGATTGATTCAACCTTTAGCCCCACCTCCTCCCCAGAGGTTAGGGGGGTGGGGCTGGAAGTGCCCACCCTCTGATCCCTGGGTGGTCCCCCTGGCAGCCAGTCAGGCTACCTGCGAGCCCCCAGCCACTGGGCAGCCATTAGCACCAACTGGCTTGGTTGAAAGGGGCGCATTAGGAACAACAGAAGACGCCCATTTCTCCTTTACTATCTGGAGCTATTTCAGGAACTGGGAACAAAACTGAATATCCTAACATTTAAAGGCTGTCCCTGTCGCTCTTGGAAATGAAATGACAGGGGTTTTAGAAACTGTGTGACAGGAATGGGGATGAAGACCGAACCTCTATAAATCCCAATGTCCCATCTCTGGCTCATCAGGGCTGGAAGAACTGATTCACGAATGTCTGAAAGCAGCTCTTTCCGCAGAGAGTAACAGCCTCAGCATGTGATTTAGTTTATTACGAGGTGTTCACGTTTTAAAAATACTGCGCTGACTTACAAACGAAACCGGACTATCTTACAGAGTCAAGCTGCTGTGAGAAAGCAGGGTATTTAATCCGACAGCTATTTGGGTATAGTCCATAACTGGACTGTGATTCTGAGGAAGACTGGCAACTGGAAATGTGTGTCAGTAATTTATCCTTACAGAGGCCTTTGTCTTGGGGCTGTCACTTCGGTTTTCTTTTTTTAAGATTTTATTTATTTGACAGAGAGAGACACAGCGAGAGAGGGAACACAAGCAGGGGGAGTGGGAGAGGGAGAAGCAGGCCTCCCGCGGAGCAGGGAGCCCGACGCGGGGCTCGATCCCAGGACCCCGGGATCATGACCCGAGCTGAAGGCAGACACCCAACGACTGAGCCACCCAGGCGCCCCTGTCACTTCGGTTTTGTAGGTGAGTCTTGTCAGATGAGCCCAGACAGTCCCCGCTGTGTGGCTTATCTGATGTCAGCATTTGGGTTTGCTGCAGACCAGAGGTAAGCGTCGTTGGCAGCCCGTGTCCGGGACCAGCTCCTGGGGTGGTGTGCTGACGTGAAGCCACCCTGGACAAAAATGAGTGAGGTGGAGAAAAATACGGGAAACCCTGAGTCAGTTGGACGGAGTGACTGATGCACGCCAGTAACCTCGGAGACGCGGGCTCCTTTTAGTAAGAGCCTTTTCCTGATGGTCATACTTGACACTGTTCACTCATGCTTCAGTCATTGTCTTGAATTTACCTTTAAAACTCCCCACCTGAGGGATGCCTGGGTGGCTCAGTAGGTTAAGAGTCTGCCTTCCGCTCAGGTCAGGATCCCAGGGTCCTGGGATCGAGTACTGCGTCGGGCTCCCTGCTCAGCACTCTTTCCCTCTGTCTCTCTCTCTCAGTCTGTGTCAAATAAATAAATAAAATCTTTATTTTATTTTATTTTTTTTAAGATTTTATTTATTTATTTGACAGAGAGAGACACAGCGAGAGAGGGAACACAAGCAGTGGGAGTGGGAGAGGGAGAAGCAGGCTTCCCGTGGAGCAGGGAGCCCGATGCCGGGCTCGATCCCAGGACCCTGGGATCATGACCTGAGCCCAAGGCAGACGCCCAACGACTGAGCCACCCAGGCACCCCATAAATAAAATCTTTAAAAAAAAACCATCAAAAACCCAAAAAACTCCCCACCTGAAAAAAAAACCAAAAAGCAAAAAAACTCCCCACTTGTTTGTTGTTACAGTGTTAGTAATAGGATTTTGTTCTCCTGATGGTGTGCCGAGGACATAGCAGACAGGGGTCTTTCTCGTACCTGTGCGTGAACACGTCAGGTTTATATGTCCTGTCTCAGGCATCTGTGTGCTCACTTGTGTTTAACAACGTCTCACTGCCAGTTGGGGAAAAGGGCCTTTTACGCGGTAGGATAGAAAGTGAGGAGGTGTAACGCAGATGGTATTCAGCCAGCGTCCGAATGACTTGCAGTTTGAGGGGATTTGTCCGCAGTGTTCACTTTAAGCCTGAGACTGTTCCACCTTAATGACCTGATTTGGATGTGCCTTTTGTGCAGCCCCTAATTTGAGGTCTAATGTTGATGGCGGGTGTGGCTTTGAGTTTGAGTCAGACCTGGGCTTGAAGCCTGGCTCTGCCATTTATTAGTTTGTCCCGAGGCTGTCCAGTGGATCTTTGGACCTTGGCTTCCTGGTGTATGGAAGGGGACTAATGACATGTGCTTCAGAAATCACCAGTGCCCAGCACCGGGTCCGGCCTGCCCCGCTCACACCATGGCTCCACCTGCGTCCCCTGACCCAGGAGGGGTGTAATCCACGTAATCCACGTGACAGATGGCCTCCACCCCTGGCTCCCACACACGGCTCTTCCACCCACTACGTCCTACAACCCAGCTGCTCAGTCATGTTTTCGTTTTGTTCTCCGTGTATCCGGGAGCAGGGTGGAGTCCCTGGCTGGGAATGTTGACTTCAGTCTGAGCACAAAGGGCAACACGGGCACGTAGGGAGTGAAGTTGTTAGTTTGCCGACCAGCGGGTTGCTAGGTGAGAGCGAGTGTCTGCTAAATAGATTTCTGTCAAATATTGACTGTTACATTAGTGATGTCATGTTCTGGGGCAGATGTTTCCTCTGAATACTTCCAGAACACACAGGGGCGGGAAGTGTGCGGTGTCCAAAGCAGGCCACAGAAGTTCATGGATTATAAACGCTGTTCATCTCAGAGTGGTCCCCCTCTGGAATCGTCCAGGATGACACTTTCTGCTTTCTTATCAGCTCCGATTGTTTTTTCCCCTTTTGAAGGGGGCTGGAAGGGCGGGTTCCCAAAGTCTGAGGGTCATTTTCACAATGGTTCTTTTTTTGTTTGATTTGTTTGATTTTTTCCAGAGCATATTCATCATTTGCCTGCTTCTCAAATGGGCTGCTCCCCCGGTATTCCTTGGTGGGTGCTCAAGCTGGGAACCACAGTGTCTTCCTAAATGTCTCCCCTTCCCCACCCCGGGGTCCCTAAGCCTTGTGACAGCCTCCTCATTCAGCCTCCTTCTTCCCCGGGGCCTCCCCCCGGACCCCTACGGAGCCCCCACTGGTCTCAGCCTGCAGCCCCTTCCCACCCAGTCAGGCCCCAACCTCAGGTCAGTAGGATTTTTTTTTTTTTGACCTGTGGCCATTTCTCCCCAGTGTGCAGCAGTTCTTCAGTGCACTCCCCAAAGGACAAAGCCTCTTTTCCTTGGGAGGACTCAGGAGGCCCTCTGTACATGCTTTGTCCGCCAGCCCCAGACTCACCTGACTTTTCTCTCCCCGGCCTGTCCACCTTCCTCTGAGTACCATTTCGAGCTCTGCTGCCTCTCCCAGCCAACCAGGGTGGTGCTTTCTCCCAGCCACCTGGCCCTTGGTCTCCCCAGCATCAGGCTGTCAGCCTCCCGTGGCCCAGGGAGGCAGCTGAGGGTCTGCTGCAGGGACCCTGGCCGGCCTGTCTTTGGGCCCAGCACCTGGTTCTGCTCAGCACCTGGTACTGCTCAGCGGCCAGGCACCCACAAGGTGGCCGCTGTGTCATTTAATAGGTGCAGTGCCCAAGCGGAGTGCCTGCGGGCATTTCAGGATCCTTGGTGAGGCAATAGGAGCATCATCCAATTTTATTTCCTGTTTCTCATTTGGGAAGATGATGTATTAGTATGTCTTCTGATTTATCCTAGCCTGAACTATGTTGTATCTCACATACTTTTAAGTTAAAAATAGCATTTCCATACTTTTGTGCCTGGGAGCGTTCAAAGCGGTCCATTCCCTGCTCACTGCCCCCCATGGCTGGTGCTCCTTGAGCAGAAACAGAACCTGGGGGACCGCGGTGTCCCCTGTAGGGAGCCACAGGCTTCCCCTGTCTGCCACTTGTCCACATTATTATTATTATTTTTTAATTTTCAAGTTTAGCTTCCTTGATTTTTCTCATGTAAACTTGCTGCCCGGTCGCTCCCGTCGGAGCCCACGTTCTCCTTCTAGGTCCTCGGGTGGATCTTCAGAGACGGCGAACTCCTGAGCAAAGCCTCCTTCCTGGTTCAGGGGCGAGGAAGCTGTAGCTTGGATGGGGCTTCGGAGGTGGCCGGGCAGATGGCCTGGTGGCCGTGTAGCCCCGGCGGAGGGGTAGCGGGCCTCACTGAACCCCACTGGCAGCAGCCCTTGGGCAGGGGGCCAGGTGTGCCCCCCAGAACTATGATGGCAGGGGCCAGTGGGACCCTCATGGCCATCTGCACCAGGATACCGGAGGCTTGGCCAGGACGGTGGCCCTGGGGATGGCAGCGGCCGCTTCCTTGGAGCACCGGACACCCACCGAGTAGCCCCCGGAGCCACATAGGCCTTCGACCCTGGTCCCTGGGTCTACTGCTGCGGGGACGTCCTCTTCAGAACCTCAGCCTCAAGGGACATCCACGACGACACTTCCTGGCGGGTGCAGTGGGTTGGAGAGTGCCCCTCCAAAATTCATGCCAGCCCAGCACCTCAGAATGTGACCTTATTTGGAGGTGGGTCTTTGTAGGCATGATGAGTTAAGGATCTCAAGGTGAAGTCATCTCGGGTTTAGGCTGGACTCTAGGCCTAATGACTGGTGTCCTTATCAGAAGAGAGGACACAGACACAGAGAGAAGGCCACGTGGAAACGGAGGCAGAGACGGGGGTGAGGCAGCCCCTGGCTACGGAGCGCCAAGCAAGCCGGCGGCCACCAGAAGCTGAAAGAGAGGTAAGAACAGCCTCTCCCCGGAATCCTCCCTCAGCAGGAACCTACCCTGACAACACCTTGATTTCGGACCCTGGCCCCCCAAACCGTGAGAGAATAAATTTCTGTTGTTTCAGGCCACCTAATTTGTGGTGATTTGTTACAGCAACCCTAGAAAACCAGTACAGGGGTAGGAGAAGCGAGAGGTCCCGGGGCCTGGCGCACTTGGGGACCGGTGACCCACCTCGTCCTCTGTCAGGTTTGCCGCCTCAGCCCACCCAGCCTCACGATGAAGGCTCGCAGCACGGGTATTGTCCGGAGTGTGTCCTTGGAGAAGGGGCACACCTCCCGCCTCCCCGCTCCTAGGCGTCCACTTCCCCACCCGGTGGCCCCGGGCCCAGCCGTGAGCAGCCCCAGTTCTCTGCGTAGCTCTCACCTCAGTGTCCTGCCAAGTCAGATGCTTCGGAGAAAGCCAGAGTTTTCTGGGGGGTTTTGGTAAAGTGATCACTATGTGTGAATATGATGGCTGTTACCAGCCGGGGGGACCCCCCCGTACCAGTCCTCGCGCCACTGGTGCTTTGTGCCCCTGGTGTCCAATTCAGGGCCTTTCTCAGTGCCCCCGCCCCTTTCAATTCCAGGAGGGAACTGAGTCTTCGTGATTTTTGTCTCCTGCATTTGGTCCCCAGTGCACCTCTGCGCCCGCTCATTCCCCCGCCCCTCACTGCCTCCAGCCCCCCCTTCCTCCCCGGAGCTGCTTCTCCCAAGAGCGCACCTGAAGGGTCAGCTGCTGGTACCCAGATGCCTCCTGGGGAGGGGGAACCGTGGGGGCTCTCTCCTGCTGGGGGTCTCTCCTGTCGTGGCTGAGGACTCTGGGCAGGCCTGATTCCCATTCTGGCTGGAACAGCGAGCTGGACTGGCACCGAGATCCAGGTGTGCCCCACCCCCACCCCGCACAGAGCAGAGGCCTGCTGCTGCCTCATTTTCATTCTGTCCCAGGCCGTAGACCCTGCTGGCCTGGGTGGTCCACAGCCAGCCGGCCAGTGGTGAGGAGAAGACATCTTAAAATGCGGGCACCAGGAGCTGTTCCAGCTGGAGAGACCTCTGACATCGTCCCCGAGGAACAGAAAGTGGCCCTGGCAGACGGGGGTGGGCCCGGCCCTCACAGCTTGGTGTCCTCACGCAGACACGGAATATCAGCACCAGACAAGGCCACTCTGACGGATAATCATGAGAAAGACAAGACCCCTCGGTCATCACTGAACACTGACGACAGCGTGAACATCGCGCCGGCCACAGAATGACCAAACCCAGCTCTAGCCGGCTGCAGGCCCTGTGGACTAGGGGTTATTATTATTATTATTATTATTTTCAGTAAGCTCTATGCCCAATGTGGGGCCCGAACTCACGACCCCAAGATCAAGAGTCGCACGCTGTACCGACTGAACCAGCCAGGGGCCCCTGGACGAGGGTTACTGAGATGCCCCTGTCCTGACAGCGCCCAGTCCGGAGCAGAGCCCCACCTCCTCAGGCCCCCCGGTGCCCCCCAGCACCCGGCCAACACCCCGTAAGTCCTTCCTACCCCCTTGCCGAGCACCCCCTGCTGCCGTGGTGGCTCTCCCTCTAGGCCACGGGCGGTGGCCCCTCCAGTGTTGGTGGGGAGAACACGAGAACTTTGTGTAAGGCTTTCCCATGGCGGATTTCATTCGTTGCCATGTGGCTAAGGGTTAAGATGGACTTGGGTCGGCAGAGGCCTTGTTTAATCTTGGAGAACACGTAAACCCATTTTTCTCTCAGCCGGTGTGGCAGGCGGCGAGTGGTGAGGGAAGAACAGGCGAGGGGCTCTCTGGCCTCGGGCTTCTCTGCGCAGGAGCCCCACACCCCCCTTACTGGGGGGACGCAGCCGAGTGGTTACTTAGCTTACAGAGCATTTTCTCACAAAGACTTAAGGGCCTACTAAAAAATAATAATACCAAATATCCCAGCACCTAGTCGGAGAGCCACGGGATGCTGCCCAGTCCCTCACTGGGGGTGGGGGAGCTTCCCAAGGTCACACAGCTGGTGAAGGGCAGGGGCTCCACTGGGACCTGGCAAATGTGACTTCCAGCTCTTTCCAGCCCAGGGTGCCGTCTGCTGCAGAGGCTGTTTGGACAAAGAAACACCAGGTCACTATAGCAGTGGGACAGGATCCGGGGGCGGAAGTGAAAGATTATAATGGACACACATTGGCTGTCACTCTCCATCGATAAGGTCTGGGATGTGGGAAGCGCACAGGGAGACTGCAGGGGGTAGCGGAACAAGGACAGAAGAACCAGCTCTCTCCAGGCCCTCCTGCTCGCTCGCTGTGTGCCTGCGAGACAGTCACTTAGCTTCTCTGAGCTTTGTTTCCCCATCTGTGCCCGCCTACCTCACGTGGCCATCAGGAGGAAGGAAAGGCTGTGAAAGCGCCAGATCACTAGTTAACATGTTTGCGACATCTTTTGTTTTAAGACTCAGTGGCTGCCCTTGAGGAGTTCACAGGCTGGTTCTTGTAAAGACAAGGCATATGCAACATAGGCTCAGGGCTAGAGAAATGGTACGGGCAACACACGCTCCAGTGGTGGTGATCTGGGGTGGCTTCCTGGAGGGAACTTGAGTCTTGGGGACATGCCAGTGGGCTGTCCCATTGGCAGTTGAGGGGCTGAGGCTGGACTGTGACACAGAACTGAGGGCAATCAGCATAGAGAGGGGAAGGCTACCCAAGCAGGTGGCCTGAAGGCAGAGGCCGGCCCAGGCTAGCCCACAGAAACAGGCAGGGTGCAGCATCTCTCGGAGGCCAGGGGTGAGTGTTGCCTGGGGTCACGGAGCTGAGACCTAGGGGTGCCCTGGGACTTCACAATCTGGTAGTGCAAGGTCGCAGCATGGCAGGGAGACCCACGAGGAAGTGGATCAGCTGTGTAGACGAGTCAAGTAGGGAGATGAGGGAGAGAAGAGTGGGAGGGAGCCTCCCCAGGGCTGCGCATCCAACTAAAGATTATCATTCTAATGGCTTCATTCATTCATTCCACCAGATTTATTTGATGCTCCCTGTGTGCCTCGCTGCTCTAGGTGCTGGGGACATTTTGTTAAGAACAATGGGCCCATCCCTGCTATCATGGAGCATAAAATCCAGTGGGTGCTGGAGGAGAAAGCACCTCCTTGAACAGCTGTGTTGATGTACACACCATCAACACTCATTTTAAGTGTACAATTCAGTGATTTTTAGCAGATGTACAGAATTGTGCAACCATCACCACAGGCCAATTTTAGAACACCTCTGTCCCCCACCCAGATCCCTCGTGCCGGTTTGCAGTAACTTCCCATTCCCAGTCCCAGCCGCTGACAGCCACTCCCCTACTTTCTGTTTCTACGGAATGGTCTTTTTTGGACATTTCATGTAAATCCTATCCTGCGTGTGTCTTTGCGTCTAGCTTCTTTCACTTAGCATCATGTTTTTGAGGTTCCGGCATGTGCCAGCAGCTCATGCCTTTTTCCTGCTGAACGGTATCCCAGCGTGCGGGTGGAGAGACCACGCGGTGTCTACCCACCACGCAGCCAGTGAGTTGTTTTCACTCCTGAGCCATGTGAGTAACACCGCTCTGAGTGTTCATGCACAGTCTTTACGCGGACCGCTGTCTTCATTCCTCGCGGGTGGATATCAAGGAGTAGAATTGCTAGATCACAGGTGAATAAGCTTTTTAAGAAACTGCCAAGCTATTTTGCAAAGCAGATTTGTGCCATTTTGCATTCCCGCTGGCAGTGTGTGCGGTTCCCCACGTCCTCACCAGCACTGTCTGTCTGTCTTTTTAATGGCAGCCATCTTTGTGGATGTGAAGTGGCTTCTCCCTGGGGCTTTGATTTGCATTTCCCTGATGACTAATGATGTGGAGCATCTTTTCCTGGGCTTATGGAGCGTGTGTAGGTCTTCTTGAGAGAAGCCATATGAAAGGGATGCATTTGTCGCTGCTGGTAGGAGATGGTGACTTACGTTTAATTCTGTGGTGGAAGGTTTCATTGGCTCTTCCATGAAGCCTTTACTGACAGCTCTTGTCTACACTGGTCTCTCCTTTCTCTTAAAGTATAAAGCAGAAGTCAGATCATATCTGAGGCCTAATGCCTTCCAAAGGAACTGCCCCTGGCACTTAGAATAAACTCGAGCTCCTCACCTCTCTGGCCTGTCTCCCACCGCCCTCTCCCTTCTGCACGTGCTCATTTTGTTGGAGCCACAGCGGCCTCTGAGTGCCTCAGGGCCTTTGCACTGGTGGTCCCCTCTACCTGGAATTCTCTCCCCCTTGCTCGTTGCAGGCTGGCTCCATCTCACCGTTTGGAGCAGCCTGGCCCTCTCCTCTTAGAGAAGCTTTCCTGACCATCCTTCCCTGATGAGCCACAGTCTCTTATCACCTTCTGTTTGTTTCAAAGCATTGATCACTGTCTGGAATTATCTTAATCAGTTGTTTACTTGCTTCTTTACTTTCTCCTACACAAAGCCATCAGCAAGGGCCACCCCAGCCTTCAGCTGGCACTGGCCTGGCAAGAGCGGGCACTGGATAAGTGACGCTTGGATGACTGGCCCGAGGAGACTCAGGTGTCGGCTCACTTGTGACTGTCTTCACCCTCCACCCGTGTGGCTCCTCCTGCCCGGGCCTTTGCCATCCATCCCCAGGCTGAGATGAGGCAGAACTTGAGGTCACGGTGACATTATGTCCTGCATGTCCTCGATGGTAACTTGGTGAAGCATTTTTGGACAGTGTCGAGCAGCAGGCCTTGGGGGCATTGACAAGCCAGAGCAAGGCCAGGCAGTGTCTGAGGAATGGTTTAAAATCTGAGGAAATGTACTCTTAAGAAGAGAAGATTTTTTTTTTTTTAAAGGTTTTATTTATTTATTTGACAGAGAGAGACACAGTGAGAGAGGGAACACAAGCAGGGGGAGTGGGAGAGGGAGAAGCAGGCTTCCCACAGAGCAGGGAGCCCGATGCGGGGCTCGATCCCAGGACCCTGGGATCATGACCTGAGCCGAAGGCAGACGCTTAACGACTGAGCCACCCAGGCACCCCAAGAAGAGAAGATTTAAGGGTACCACAAAGTATTTGAAGGGCTGTACGTGAAGAGGAGTCATAGGTAATGGGATATGTCATGGAGGTGTCTCAGAGGGCAGAAGAAATGAGGAGGTGGATGTCAGTTTGGCTTAGGGAGGGCCTTTCTGTTAGCATTGCCTATTCTGGAATGGCTCATCTTACGAGGTAGTGAGCCTCCTGTCCTAGAGAGAGTACCACTCCCCGGGGTGTGGTAGAGAGGATACAGCATTGAGAAGGCTGGAACAGGTGGCTTGTCGGGCCTTTTTCCCTCTGAGCCTCTAGGAATCCCCTCAGCTGAAGGTGCGTGCTGCACTGTCCCAGCATTCAGAGGTGGCCTAGAATTTTGATCTGGTGCTTCCGGAAAAGAGGAGAGCACCATTTCAGGGCAGGGTGAGGAAGGTGAGCAGCGGGCATGTGCCAGCCTGGGTACTGGCCAGCACAGAGAGGATTTTCTGCTCGCTGGCTGATTTGTGGAATATTCCTCTCCCCCATCGCAGGTCTGCCCCGTGAGGGCAGGGGCTCGTCTCACTCACCATGGCATCCCCAGTGCCCACAACAGCGTCCAGCACTTAGTTGGTGCTCAGCAGACCAGACTTCAAAACCTGGCTCTGGAATCCGAGTCCTTGGGAGAATCCCTGCCCACTCACTTGCCGTGTGCTCTCAGCTCCTTCGCCTCTCAGCGTCCGCCTCCTTGTTTGCTCAGTGTGTGTGGTGATGTGAGGGTGACCGTCATCCCTACCAGCCAGGACGTTGCTCTCCTGCTCTCCTCAGTGGCAATGATCTTTGTGGCTGGGTCCTGCCTCCTCCATTCCCACTGTCCATCCACCGGGCAGCAGTTTCCAGATCCCACCCACTGGCTCTGGGGAAGAGCACCCTGGCTGGTGGACCAGGATGTGGACGGATGCCAAGGGAGGGTGAACTTGGGGCTGGCTGAGCGCTGGGCCCGGTTAAGGCTGAGTCACAGCCACAAAAACTGAGGGGTGTGTCCTGGTGATACGACACTCTCTTCCGGCCAGGAGGGTGCTGTGTCTCATGGCTGAGGGCAAGGGAGCCCAAAGAGAAAGGCTTTGAGAAAGAAAGGAAGCAAGACAAATGGAAAATCTCAACCAACAGCCACCGGGGAATCCCCTTAGCTTGAGAGGAGCTTTGGAGCCTCACCTCCCCACCAGCATGCGGCCTGGCCTGTCACTTGGCCTAGAGTGGCTTTCCCGTCTGCAAATACAGGTGAACCTCTAGGCACCCCCTTCCCAGCCATCCATGCCCCCAGGCCCATGCACTGTCTTGTCCCAGGACCACAGCTCAGGCTGTGTTCCCCCAACCTGGCCTGCCCTTCTGCCCCCCCCCCCCCCCCCCCCACCTGCTGAAATCCTGCCCTTTCCTGAGGCCCAATTAAAACACCATGTCCTTGAGGCCTCAAGCCATTTTCTGATGCAGCACCTGCCCCCTCCTCTGCCTGCCCTTGAAATTTCAGGCTTCGGCGACTATACCCTGCAAGTCAGTTGATGTTCCACACTTACCTTAGGCTCATCTCTCTCCCCCACACTGGATCATCTTCCCTTCTTGCCTCCCCCCCACCAGCTTGAATATGGTTCTGACGGCCTCAAACATTTTCATATAACTCCACACATATTTAACCAAATTGATCACAGGTGCTTTTTCTGATCTCACAGTTCTATGACACAAGAGTCTGTAAATACAAAATGATTGCCCATTGAAAAATATATATATATTGCCGCTTCCTAGTCCTTACCCAAATGAGCTGACAACTTGGGTCCTCACAAAAACCTGCACATGAATGCTCACAGCAGCTTTACTCATAATTGCCAAAACTTGGAAGCTACCAAGATATCCTTCAGTGGCTGAATGGATACACTGTGTTGCATCCAGATAATGGAATATTATCACAGATAATAAGAAATGAGCTATCAAATCACAAAAAAGACGTAGAGGAAACGTAAATGCATATTGCCAAGTGAAAGAAGCAAGTCTGAAAAAGCTACCTACTGTGTGGTTCCACTCCATGATGTTCTGGAAAAGACCAAACTATGGAGACAGTGAAAGACCGGTGATTGCCAGGGGTTGGAGGGAGGGTGGGAGGGACAGGTGGAGCACGGAGGATTTTTAGGGCAGGGAAACTATTCTGTATGACACGGTAAGATGGACACATGCCATTATGCATTGGTCAAAACCCATCAAATGTATGACAGAGTGCAGCCTACTGCAAACTGTGTATTTTTGTGAGTAATAGCATTGGTTCATCAACTATAACAAATGCACTACACCAATATGGATGTAAATAGTGGGGAAATCTCTGGAGGGGGAGTTGTGGATAGGTGGGTGGGAACTCTGTACTTTCTTTTTTTTAGGATTTTATTTATTTTTTGACAGAGAGAGACAGCAAGAGAGGGGACACTAGCAGGGGGAGTGCGAGAGGGAGAAGCAGGCCTCCCGCTGAGCAGGGAGCCCGATGCGGGGCTCGATCCCAGGAGCCCGGGATCACGACCTGAGCGGAAGGCAGACGCCCAACAGTTGAGCCACCCAAGCACTCCAGGTGGGAACTCTGTACTTTCTGATCAGTTTTTCTGTACACCTAAAACTGCTCTAAAAAAGTCTACTCATTAAAAAAAAAAAGAAATCACTTTTTCTATGGCACTGAAGATGTTCCTCCTTTGGAGACTGCGTATCTCCCCTCTATGTGGTTCCTCTCTTTTTCTCCCCAAAGGCCTGAGCCACAGGAAGAGCTCCAGGGGCTTTGGCTGAGTTTCCTACCATGCCCGGTGCTGTAGGCGAGAGATTTACACATCTGCACATCAAGGGTTTGGGCGGCAAACAGTACCTGAGCCCGGGGTAGGGGGCTATGGGGTTCTGAGAGGCCTGGGTTGGGCCCACCATGGAGAAGGGCTCTCACACGCACAAAGGTTGGGCAAAAATGGCTGCTGCAGATCTTGGTATCACTCCTCCCTTCCTAGAGCTAGGTTTGTCACTTCTCTGAACCTCCCTTTTCTCATCTGTAAATGGGGAGGATAATTCCTACCCCACAGTTGGGAGGATTACATCTATTCCTAGACTGCTTCCTACCGTCAGGCATGGCTTGGCTCCTTGGATCTGGTTGGAAGGCCCACGGACTTTTTAAAAAAAGTGCCCAACCTGCAATTTGACAAATGAAGACAGCAGGAGAGTTGCAGGAGATGACTTCTGTGTTGTCAGAAAGCGGTTTCCAAAGAGGGAGAGGGCTATGTGGGAGGTCTTCTGGAAGCATCCAGAGGAGGGCCTCCAAGGAGGAGCGGTATTTGTCTGGGAGGGCACATTAGCCATCAGCTGGTGAGGAATAGTCAGCAGGAGCCAAAGAAAGAAAGTTGGAGAGAGCACCACAGAGCAAATGCCCAGAAGCCGCCTCCGATGTCTGGCAGGGCTCCAAAGCCAGAGCTCAGGCAGACTCCCGGACCAGGGAGGCAGCCTCTGCTCTCTCTGTGCCCTCTCTTCTGAGAGACTCCGCATGGTCTGGGGGAGTGTGAAAGGCATGCTTTGGGAGCCAGACAAGAGCTGTGTGACCTTGAACAAGTCACTTTACCTCTCGAACCTCCGTTTCCCCAAGTGCAGAGTGGGACTGATGTGAGTGGCTGTATATAAAACACACTCATGGGGCCTGACACCATGGAAAGGGGTCATTTGGGTGGCAGCCATGATTATTATTGGGGGCTGGGAGAAGCCAGGGCCACTTGAAGCCCTTGGACCCTCCCTGGGTGCCCAGCCCGAGATCTGCCCCAGTAGGTGCTCATTGTAGGCTGATGGACCCATAAATGAGGGAGTGGTGGCTCTCTGCCAAGACCTGGTCCCGGGGAGGGCCTGGTGCTGGGTGCCACTGTGGACACACCGCACGAATGCCGTGACCTGTAATTAACCCAGGCCTGGCTTGCCGGGCGGGCGGACAGGCGCTCCCTGGTGCCCATGTGATACTCTGGTCGGCCTCAGTGAGCACACGTGCCACAATCTGAAATCCCAGCCGCAGGCTGGAACCAGTTGCACAGAGAACAGAATTGTCACAACAGGAAGGGCGTGTTTGGAGCCTGCCGGAGGGACGGTGGAGGGAGCCTCGGCCCTGCTCTCCTGCACCCCAGGCCACCCAGGAGCGGCCAGACCCCAGATGCCTAGAACATGGCTACGAGGACCGTGTGCTTGGCAGGGTGCTGGATTCAGCCCTGGCCAGCCGCACCTGACCTTGGTCTTGAACTGTAAGGGGGGTTGTTTGCCCATAGCCTTTAGGAATCTGCCTGCAGTCGACCTCAGGCCAGCAGCCCCTCACTCCCACTGCCCCCATTACCTGCCCCTGATACGTGTCCTCCCAAGGCCTGCTTATCTCTTCAAGGATCTGCTCAAACTCTGCTTTTCTCAGGAGCTGCCCAGGACCCCAAATATTTGCTTGGACCCCTCTGGAGCCTTGCTCACAGCCTGCCTCCTCTTGTCCCCCACCCAGCAGGAGGTGCTCAAAAGTGGGGAATGTGTATTTTTCATTCATGCCTCCCTTGGTCCCCGGTATTATGTGTCTGCTGTGTTAGAGGGAGAGGTAGGGTTAGTGTGGGGGAAGAATGTTGGAGAAGGAACCAGAAGCCCCAAGTTTGAGAAGGACCCCTGGTGCTGATGACTGGAAAACCTGGGCAACTCACCTGACTTCCCTGGGCCTCTGCTTCCTCACCTTAGAAGGAGGGTAGGACTCACCTGTCATCCTTTGGGGTCTTCTGGCCTTGATACTGTCTGGTCCCAGTTGCTCTCCCCAGCCTCTTCCTGCCATTCTCTTCCCTGCCCCACTGCCTGCCCCGTACTGCTAATGTGAAATCATCGATCCCCGTGCCTATTAAGCTGCTGGCTGCTTATTCTGGTCTATCGTCCTTCATTCATGCACTGGGATAAGAAAAGGAATATTCCTTAGTCACACACGCTTCTGAGGCTCTGCCACCTGGCGTCGACAGCGCTGGTTAAGTTGATTCAAAACCATTCGTACTCACCCTGGCAGCCTCTAGCTTGGATCTCTCATCTGCCGCCCAAACTCAGAGAGAAGAGAAAGTGGCTGGCATGGGAGGTCCACCAGGCAGAGGAATTGCTTGAACTTGATATGGAGGGTCTTGACCTCCCCTATCTTCCCACCCCCAGTGGGGTTGTTTGGACTGGAGGGTGGGTTGGTTTGTTTTAAAGATTTTATTTATTTATTTATTTGACAGAGAGCACAAGCAGGGGGAGTGGCAGGCAGAGGGAGAGGGAGAAGCAGGCTCCCCCAGAGCAGGGGGAGCCCGATGTGGGGCTTGATCCCAGGACCCCGGGGATCACAACCCCATCTGAAGGCAACTGAGCCACCCAGGCGCCCAGGAGGGTGGGTTCTGACGTGTTGTTCTCAGACTTGCTTGGACACCCCCACGGAGGGAGAAGGGGGGACAGGGAGATGAGGCGGAGGCAGGAATGAAGCTTGGGAGGAACAGAGGGCCGTGGGAGTGGGAATGCAGGCAGAGGGTGGGGCGGCCTGTGAGAGCGAGATGGTGCCCACGTTCCTCCGTGGGTGATAACCTGAGAGCGAGGCCACCTCCCCTGGAACAATGTCTACTCTCCGAAGCAGCGCCCTTTGGCTCTGCTGCTCTTGGGCCAGGGAGTGTGGGAAAGGGAAAAGGAGCCCGCATGTCCACTGGGGTCTGCCAGGCCCCTCACCTGCTCACTCTTCCCTTCGCAAACCAGGAGGTGGATCTGGCAAGCAGGTGCACGATGGCATGAGCCAATACCAGCATCCATCAGGCTGGTACCTACTGTGTGCTGGGCACCATGGGAAGGATTTTTCATCTATTACTGCATTTAATTCCTAAATGGCCATCCTGTTAGGTAGGGGCAAGCCATCACTCTTGAGATGTGAGAGTGAGTGAGGCTGAGAAGTGAGGTGACTCGCCCAAAGCTGTACGCTAAAAACAAACAAACAAAAAAACCAAAAAGAAAAGAAAAGAAAAAAAGCTTCAAACAAAAGCAAAACAAAACAAAATGAAAAGAATGAGGAACCTCTGAGCCTGTGACTGAGCCCTAGGTTTTTCTAATTGCTGGGGGAAAAAATTTAGCAAAAGATTAAATAGCCCATGTCTCTCAGTCCTCTCCTCCTCCTTTCTTCTGACGCCATGAAGTGACTGGGACCTGGGTAAATATTAACCACAGTGGTGGTGTCTGTGGGAGCCTGACCTCCACCGCCTGCTTCTTGTACTCCTGCCTTGATGGTGGCATTATGGCATGTGGCATTATGCCACATATAATCCTGGGCCCAAGATCATTCCACCAGGAAGTGACCCACCCACCCCAGGAGAGGTGTGGCCGCCCCTGAGGCAGAGTCCCCCTCCCCGCCATCCAGTATTTCACAGATGGCGACTGAACACGTCAGGTGCAGACACACGACACAGGACGCAACAGGTGGTCTGGGGGCCAGGAGCAGCCCTTGATGGCTCCCCACTGTCTTCAAGTTCTTTGTGTCTTTATCTGTGGCATTCTCCATGAAAAATTACATGTGATCAGTAGCAGCATTTGATGGGTGTTCATTTATTTTATAATGTAATTATGGTATACAACTTCTTTTATAAGTTCAAGTTTATAACATTCATCTGTGATGAAGCGAATCAATAAGGGCAAAGTCACTTTTTTTTTTTTGATGAATGCACATTTTGAGGCTGCTGCAATGTTTTAATTTTTTTTTAAAAGATTTTATTTTTATTATTTATTTGGCAGAGAGACACAGCGAGAGAGGGAACACAAGCAGGGGGAGTGGGAGAGGGAAAGGAGGCTTCCCACCGAGCAGGGAGCCCGATGCAGGGCTCGATCCCAGGACCCTGGGATCATGACCTGAGCCGAAGGCAGACGCCCAACGACTGAGCCACCCAGGCGCCCTGCTGCAATGTTTTTAAAAAACATAAGCAGGGGGAGTGGCAGGGAGAGGGAGAAGCAGGCTCCCCCAGAGCAGGGGGGCGCCTGGGTGGCTCAGTCGTTAAGCGTCTGCCTTCGGCTCAGGTCATGATCCCGGGGTCCTGGGATCGAGCCCCGCATCGGGCTCCCTGCTCGGCGGGAAGCCTGCTTCTCCCTCTCCCACTCCCCCTGCTTGTGTTCCCTCTCTCGCTGTGTCTCTCTCTGCCAAATAAATAAATAAAATCTTTAAAAAAAAAAATTAGGTTTGGTATGCCATTTTATTTTGTATCCAGGGAATCTGGAATCACAGAAGTAGTTGCATATGGTAACATTGTATAACAAAATAAAACAAGATTTTGTTATACAATCACAGAATGCCCTTCCATTTAGCTGATCCAGGAGCCCACCAAGGGAAAGATGATGCTCTGGATTGAGAATGCAGTCACTGTTGGCATCCAGGACCTTCTCATCCTCCTGAATGGCAGGACCTCAAAGAGGGACTGTGGGAGTGAGCCTGTATGTTCATCAGAGGGTAGAAAATGCTTTATACAATGTATCACATAAAGTCTGGGCATTAAGTCCTTCCTTCAAAGTTTCAAAACATTCACTTTCATGCATTGGTTTCCTTGTTGCCACTTGTTCCAATTTGGCACAAACGGCAACACTGAACCCTGCTCCCCCCTCCCCCCGAGCCTCCACGCTTTGTAAAAGTATGAAGAATCGTTCAGGAATAGTGCTTTCAAACCATATGAGGCATAAGAACCAATTGAGGAACTTGTGGAAAATGGGGCGCTCCTGATGCAGGGTGTCCTGGAGATGCCCACAGTGGGAAATGCTGTCCCGTTGATGTGACCACGTCCTGCTGACTTTGGGTGGGAGCTGGTCTCAGGCCCGAGTGTCCTACCCAGCAGCGTTGAGTTGAACGTGGCCCTCGTCAAGTACAGCTGTGTTGTCGATGGTACAAAGTTACGTGAGCAGACGTGCACAGGCCAGAATGGAACGAAACAAAGCGAGGCAAGAAAGGCCGGGATAATTGCCTCCTAATCAATGACACATTGCAAGGAATCCAGATCTTTCTACAACTTGGCAGGGAAGAGCTTCCTTCTGAGGTATATCCAGAAATGTGCGCCTTTAGTCGCAACACTTAACGCTTAGCTGTCTCTAAAATATTAATAGTTGATGCAGAGTACATGTTCTTGCATCTGGCTTGTTTGATCACAGTTAAACAAATTTTAAAGTTAAATCTACCCTGAGGCACTCTTATAAAATGTGTGTGTTGGGGGGCGGAGGGGTCCTTGGACACACTCAACAGCTGCCAACTGTGCCAGGATCCGTCCTCAGAGCAGGTATGATCTCATGAATCCTTGAGGTTTCCCTAAGCACTTGATTATATGATTATCCCCATTTTACAGTTGGGAAAATGGAGACCTGGAATGACAAAGTAACTTGCCAGCACCCATAGCTATTTGTGGCTCAGCTGCCTTCCCCACCTTATTTCCCCTTATGCCTGCAAGGCTCTGGCCAAGCGGAACCCTCCTCTCTTCCTGGAGAGCAGGATTTCTTGCCTCTGGGCCTTTGCTCTCCTCATTTCCATTCACTTTGGATCAGTTAAATGCCACTGCCTTCAATATTGTTGCCCTCCCACTGGAGGGTTTCTGGTTCTTGAGGATCACTGCTGTCCCTTGATGGGGAGGTCTCTTGTAGACTCTGTGTCTTTGCTGGGTCTTCTCAGGAGCAGAAGCAGCAGGACCCAGGTCCATCCCTCCCTGAACTGCCAACTCCCCCCTGCCCTGCCCCACACATTGTAAACACTGGAATTATTTATAGAGTGAATGTCTGTAGCAGATTTTGAATTTTTATTTATTATTTTTTTAAGATTTTATTTATTTTTTTGACAGAGAGAGACAGCGAGAGAGGGAACACAAGCAGGGGGAGTGGGAGAGGGAGAAGCGGGCTCCCCGCCGAGCAGGGAGCCCGAAGCGGGGCTTGATCCCAGGACCCCGGGATCATGACCTGAGCCGAAGGCAGATGCTTAACAATTGAGCCACCCAGGCGCCCCAGATTTTGAATTTTTAAAAAGATTTTATTTATTTGTCAGAGCGAGAGAGCGCGCACAAGCAGGGGGAGCGGCAGGCAGAGGGAGAAGCAGGCTCCCCACTGAGCAAGGAGCAAGATGCAGGGCTCCATCCCAGGATCCTGAGATCATGACTCGAGCTGAAGGCAGACACTTAACCAACTGAGCCACCCAAACGTCCCACAGATTTTGATTTTTTTTCTTGAACAAGGAACATATATCACTGTGTAAGAAAGACTATTTTTACCAGCAATACAATTATATCTGGGTTTTTGTTTTTTGTGAGAATGTTTTGATCTCAATTAAAATACATGTTGACTTGGGTCGTGTGTTTATCGAGACTGCTTAGGGGGAAATGACTAATAAAGGACTGAGTCAGTCTTGGTCCCAGACCCAGGTAATGGGCACATTTTGCGGGGAGGAGGGGACAAAATGGCAGTTGACATGACCGCATGTTAACAGCTCAGATACTGAGCACTCATACCTGCATGCCCAGAGCTGCTCTCCATACTTTTACTTCTTTGTCCCACTTACCCCTGACCACAACCCTGTGAGATGCGCTCTGTTATCACCCCCAGGTCACAGATTGGGACACAGACGTGCAGATTGCTGCAGTGACTTGCCCAGGCCCCTCAGTGGGGAAGGGACAGAGGCAGGTTTGGGCTCCAGGCCCGTATGAATATGATTGAAGAAGGAGGCTGGATACACTATTGTGAAATGTTTGTGGGGATCAAAGCTGGGATGGTCACAGCTGGCAAAGGGGAATTCTCTTTGGAAAAATACCCTGATAAGCTGCTGGGATGGAAGGCAAGACTCAAAGAGTTCAGCAACAGTGTCATATTGCCGGGGGCAAGAAAATGAGAGGAATTTTGGTTTTGCCCTAATGTTAGGAGTTAAGTAGTCAAGGTCAGGGTCCCCAACAAGAAAATATGAAGTCAGGACAGCTAAAATAAAACAGCACTAACATCCTGTTCTGCAGCTTAGACAGGACCTGCACTAACATTCTGCTTTGCAGCCCTTGCAGAAATGACTTCTGCAAAATGTCCTAAAATAAGACAGTTAACCACAAAAGCATTTGTCAATATCACGGGCAAGGGGCAGTTAACACCTAAGCCCCCAGATGTCAGCCAAAAAAGATCATCAGTGCATAAACATTAACCTAACAGTAGACAGATATGTGACCAAAGCCCTGATTTGTACGACTCAGCATAGCCTGGCTGCTTAAAATAGTTCCGCAAGAGAGCTCCTAAAACCCCTAAACTTAGAAACTCCGGGGGCAACCCTTTTGGGCCCCCCTCCCTCTCTGGGACCTTTATACTATCGCTCAATAAACTTCGCTTTGCTGCTCACCACTCTTCATCTGGTTTACCTCGTCATTCTTTGAAGTGGCCTGACCAAGAACCACGGGCACTAAGGGGACAAAAATCCTGTAACACTAAAAAGGAAAGAAAGAGGCAAGAAAGGAGCCAACGTGTAGATGCTGGAGTGCTGCCTGGGTCATATGGCTAGGAAGTGACCTCTAGGGCTACGAGGCCAGAAAGGCTCAGGAGGTGTCTTGTTGCTGGGCAGTGCCAGGCTCACCACCTCCCTGTGGTGTCCAGTCTGCAGGAACCCCTTCCAGCCTCACCAGTGCTTGGTGTGAAGGGGGATGTGTGTGAGCATGTGTGTACAGGAGAAGGGGATGAGGGCAAGGACTGAAGAGCAGGAGGTTGGAGGACCACGCAGGTCACCAGCACCTGTTCAGACACCTCTAGCCACAATTATCTATTGCAAACCCAATGCTACATTCCAAACAAACAGTTTGGAAAGTGAAAAACCACTCTATTTCTTTGTGGTCTGTCTCAGTTCCTATTCATAGGTAGTAGACTCATATACTCCCCACCATTTTGTGTCCTGCTTTCCCTTTGACCATTTTAGTTCAAGCGTTTTCCAGCATTGCTACACGGTCCTCCTGATTATTCTCCAGGTGGTGGTGTGGAACCAGCACAGGCCTGGGTTGGGGGGGACCTGGTTTCTAATCCTGGCTCTGCCATTTACTCTCTTTACTCCAGACATCCGTCCCCCCCCCCCCAAGTTGCTCAGGCTCCAAACCCTCCCTTGGGCATAGGGTTTTTGTCCTCTCCAGGAGGACCACAGGAAGCAATGCTTGGAAAGTGCTGAGGGTAGTGAGCCGTGAATGCAGCAATTTTTTACTCATTATTCTCTCTTTCTGTAGAATGGGGCTGATAACCCATTAGGCAAGGTCTGGTAAGAACTAGAAATAAAGTGGTCCATTGTGCAGTGCCCGGCGGCTCTCCCTGGCTGCTCCGTACACACACACACACACACACACACACACACACACACACACACACACACCCACCCACCCACCCACCTCCCGCCCCCCGGCTTAAACTAAGCGGCTCAAGAGGGATCTACACCTGTGGCGGGAATCTGAGGAAGCCCTGTTGACACTGGCTTTCCTGAGTGCCCCAGGAGAGGAAACTTTCAGAACGACTACTTCCCTGAACCCCCAGTCAGGTGAGGTGCTGCCCTCCCGCGCCCCCCGCGCCCCCCGCGCCTGGGTACCAGCAAAGCCGCAGGACTCAAGCCCCAGGGAGTGAGCCCCGCGAAGCACAGCCCCGGAACGACCACAGGACAGTGACACCCCCCCCCCCGCTCCCGGCACCCTATCAGTTGGTTAAGTAGGCACTCCCCCTTTGATGGACAGGAGACGCCGCCAATGGCGCCCGGGGGAGGTCCTTTTGTGCCCCAGGGGCGTGCCGCCGCCTTGTACCCTGGCCCAATCTGGGATGCCGAAGGGGCCGTGGGGCGGGGCCCGGCGCCCAGCAGCCAATGGGACGAACACAGCGGGCGCGGCGGGGGCGGTGCGCTGGTGGCTGGCGGCAGCGGCGGCCGCAGCGGGGCAGGGCCAGGGCTGAGGAGTGCGGCCGGAGCGAGGGCGAGAGTCGGACCCGGAGACGCCGTCGTGGCCGGAGCGGGGTGAGCGGCGAGTCGGGAGGAGAGCGGCGGCCGAGGTGAGGGCCGCGCCGCGACGGTTGGGGCGCCGCGGGCGGGCGGCGGGGCCCGCGCCCTGTCAGGCCGCCGCTCCGGGGCCGCGCTCCGTGCTCGGGGGAAGCCTCTGCGGCCGCGCGGCCGGCGCGCGGACTTCCTGTCGCCGTGGGAGGGGGCGTGTTCGGGGGCCGCGGCGGGCGCCGGAGGGCTGGTGAGGGCGGGTGGGAGCCGCGGGGGGCGGGCTCGGCGCGTGGCTCCGGGACGCGGGCGGGCGAGTTCTCGGGCGGAGGTCGCGGGAGAGAGAAGTACCGCGTCGGCCCGCGGGCTTGGAGCTGCTGCCGAGGGGCAGGTGGGCGGCTCCAGAGAGACTCGGGGAGGAGCCGCGGGCGCGCTCCAGGGGAACCCGCGAAGCCGAGGGGCGCAGAGGTTCGCTGGGGGACACGCGGGAGGCGAGGGCGGCTGCGGGAGCGGCGCCGGAGCAGCGATGTGGCTGGTAAGCGCCAGTTGGAGGGCAGGGCTGGGTCCGAGGGGTGGCGGGGGCAGGCGGGACACAGACGCGGATGAACTTATCTGGGGCACTTTGAGACAGCCCTTCCTTTCCACCCTCCCCGTGTCTCTCCTGTCTCCACGGGGGTGGGGGCGGCGAGGCCTTCCTTGCAAGCAGATCCTAGGCTGGGGGGGACAGGCAGGAGAGGCTGGGGCTGTTGGCCCGTCCACCCTCGGAATTTCCCAGACTGTCATTGATTCTTAGAAACGTGAGCGCTTTCTCTCTTCTGGGGTTTTCGAGCCTGCTGGCGCATCGGAGGGGTTCCGGGCTGGAGAGGTAGCGATTTCTGCCCCCTAATTTCAGTCGTTCATTGGGGTTTTGGCTCCACCAGAGAAGGGCGATTTTCTTTTCCGATGGAGCTGGTCGGGAGAGCAAGCTGTGCTGTCTCCTTGGGGCCCCGCTCAGCTCTAGCCAATGAGGATGCTGCTCTCCAGTTGGGTGCCCAGGGGAAGGCGGCCTTCAAGGTGGGGTGTGTGTAACCATTCCTGGGTCTTCTCTACCGCGACTATCCTGTGTTCTTTTTTGTGGTTAAGGAGGGTAGGCTGTCTAGAGTCTCCGCGGCTACTCATTACACTGTTTACCAAACACTTCCTGGCTGTCCTGATGAAAATCAAGAGAATTGCTAAAAGAATTCAGACCTGAGCTGCTGCTGGTGAGCTCACAGCTTCCTTCCCTCCTCTGCAGTTGTATGCTGAAGTGCTGTTTTAACCCTCCTGGGATTGCCAGCTTGGAGCCCAGGACGAGGAAACCAACCAGGTGGGCGCAGTTGAATGCCAGCCCTCCGGTTCTGCCCGCAGATGTTCTTACTCCACTTGATTCACAAGCCTGCTTGCAGCCTCCACATACAGGCATTGAATAGGAGCCAGTGCATCTTGGGTTTCTCTTGATTCATTCACATGGGAAACTCATCTGTGTGCATTTAAACTTAATTCTAGAGCTTGGCAGTCAATCTCCTTGGTGAGGTTATGCTAGTTGAGATACGAGGTCACATCAAAAACTTTTCTGTGGTGAGTGATTTTCTTTTGACAACTGTCTTCAAGCTTTAAAGAAACTGGCCAGTAGGCTGATGATATTTATTCCTTGGGAAAGTAACATAACATAGAGGAATAGAAACGTGATTAGCTCTGCACTCTTGATTGACTTTTTTGGAGAAGAATTAAAAAACCCATTTGAATGGAAACAGCTCATGCTGTTTGGGAACTGGAACTTTATTACTTTTAGTCTTAAATATATGAGAGGTCATAATATTTAAATAACCGAAAAGTATGTATATGTGAAAAACAGTACTTGGGTTTCGGACATAGCCTGGTGCTAGGAGATAAGGTTGTCTTTCCCTAGTGCTGGATGCCTAATCCAGATCTCTGATAGCTAGACCAGTGGGGGTGGGAACTGAGGGGCATTTGTCCTTTACCTTTTCATTTTCTCCTCTATTCACTTGAAAGTCTGCGTAGACCAAGTTAAGGACATGATGCTCAGGCTTCCTGCTTGTGACAGGGTTATCAGTTGATTCCAGGATGTTAGGGAATATCAAAAGGATTTCATAGATTCCTTAATAATAATGGTGCCTTGTGTTTAGAGATCGGGTAGCATTTACCAAGGGCTTTCTGGCCACCCTCACCTGAACTTCCCAGCTGACTCGAGCCTGCCTTATCTGCCATCAGATTGTCATGGCCGCTTTGCTGAGGCCACCTTGTAGATTATGGGGGGTAATGACCACATTCATGTGAACGGTAGTGCTGGCTCAGTTTTTTTCCCAGTTAGGTGGTTTGTGACGGCAGTGGCGTACCTGAGAGCAGCGTAGCAGTGCCCTCAGTTATGAAGTCAGTTTGCATTCCACAGGTGGAGACCTTTCTTTATGGCCCTGGCAGTGATCCTTCACACACCTGAACGCGTCTCGGTGCTTGAAACCTGACTCCTGATGGGTCCCAGTGCTGGTCTCTGGGACAGCTGTGTAGGAATTTCCTTCAGATATTTAGTATTCAGATAATGATGTTCTGTCTGCTGACTGGAGACAGTCTTAAAAGAGGAATTCTCAAAGTATACTCAGAAGTGTTCTGTGCCATGCTACATTCTTGGCATATGTGTAGTTCCAAAGATAACTATTTGAAGAACAGTGGCCATCTAAGACCACACGTGCTGGTAGTTTGATTAAAAGCACATAAAACAACAACAGTCTCCTTTCTTTATTGATTTCTTTTTGTTCCTATGATTGAACATTTATGTTTGTTTAGTAAAACAGCACCATGTAATCTATTTTTTATTTTCTAGAATAAAATCTTCATTTTGTTTTTAATTTTTTTTTTTAAAGATTTTATTTATTCATTTATTTGAGAGAGAGAGAGCACATGAGAGGGGGGAGGGTCAGAGGGAGAAGCAGACTCCCTGCCGAGCAGGGAGCCCGATGTGGGACTCGATCCCGGGACTCTGGGATCATGACCTGAGCCGAAGGCAGTCGCTTAACCAACTGAGCCACCCAGGCGCCCTGTTTTTAATTATTTTTAAAGATTATTTATTTTAGAGACAGAGTGCGTGCATGTGTGTGGGGGTGGGGGGGATGGGGTAGAGAAGGGCAGAGAGATAAGGAGAGAGAGAGAGAGAATCCCAGGCTGACTTAGCACTGAGCCTGATGCAGGGCTCTATCCCAGGACCCTGAGATCATGACCTAAGCCAAAACCAAGAGTCAGATGCTCAACCGACTGAGCCACCCAGGTGTCCCTTAATTTTTTTTTAAAGATTTTATTTATTTCCTTCCTTCCTTCCTTCCTCCCTTCCTTCCTTCCTCCCTCCCTCCCTCCCTTCCCTTCCCTTTCCTTTTTTCTTTCTTTTCTTTCTCTCCACACTGGGGCTTGAACTCACGACCCTGAGATCAAGACCTAAGCTGAGATCAAGAACTGGATGCTTACCTGACTGAGCCACCCAGGTGCTCCTTAAAGATCTTTTTTTTTTTTTTTTTAAGATTTATTTATTTTGACAGAGAGAGACACAGCGAGAGAGGGAACACAAGCAGGTGGAGTGGGAGAGGGAGAAGCAGGCTTCCCGCGGAGCAGGGAGCCCGATGCGGGGCTCGACCCCAGGATGCTGGGATCATGACCTGAGCCGAAGGCAGACGCTTAACGACTGAGCCACCCAGGCGCCCCTAAAGATCTTATTTTTAAGTAAACTCTATACCCAATGTGGGACTCAAAGTCACAACCCTAGGTTTAAGAGTCAACACACTCGGGGCGCCTGCGTGGCTCAGTCGTTAAGCGTCTGCCTTCGGCTCAGGTCATGATCCCAGGGTCCGGGGCGAGCCCCACATCGGGCTCTCTGCTCAGCGGGGAGCCTACTTCTCCCTCTCCCACTCCCCCTGCTTGTGTTCCCTCTCTCGCTGTGTCTCTCTCTGTTTAAATAAATAAATAAAATCTTAAAAAAAAAAAAAGTCAACACACTCCACTGACTGAGCCAGCCAGGTGCCCCCAAATCTTTATTTTTTAATTGAGATATATTTGACATATACTTACGTGTATTTAATTTCTTTTTTATTTTTTTAAAGATTTTATTTATGTGACAGAACACAAGCAGGGGAAGTGGGAGAGAAGCAGGCTTCCTGTAGAGTGGGGAGCCCGACACGGGGCTCGATCCCAGGACTCTAGGATCCTGACCTGAGCCGAAAGCAGACGCTTAATGACTGAGCCACCCAGGCGCCCCGTGTATTTAATTTCTTTAAAAAAATTTTGATATCAGAAAATCATTTGTTTCCTGGCTGCAGGCACCGAACTAGGTAGAGAGGGGAATACAGAAATGAAGGAAAAGCTGTTTCAACCAGCAAAGACCTCAGCAGGAAGCCTTGAGAAGAGAAAACTGAGGAAAAAAACTTTGCTATGACTTTAGCAACCACACGTGCGGCGGCTTGTGTAACACACTCTGTGGCTGGCTGAGATTTGTGTGATTTTTGTCCTCCCTAGAAATGTGGCATGGTAGAGTGGGAGGAGCATGGATGGAGTCGAGGAGCCTTGGGCCAGCCTTTCCCTCACTAACCTTGAGGCCTAGGACAGTTACATATCTTAGGGTCTCAGTTTTTATATTTGTAAGATGAGGGGCTGAGAGGTTCTTAACCTTTTGAGAATATGATAAAAATTGTGGCCTCCTTCCCAGAAAGCACGCAGCTTCAGAGGCCTGGGCCAGATTGAAGACTCCGGGATCACCCCATCTCTAAGCTCCCTCTCACCGATGATATTCTGTAATCCTATTTTCTCAGTCATCTTTGGGCTAATAATAATAATGATGACTTGTATTTATAGAGGCCACATTCCAAAGCATTTTCACCTCTCTTTTTTTTGTCCTTAAAACATTTCTGAGTGGTGTGGGTGGTGATGGATATTTGTTCTTGTGATGAAGAAAGGGTACAGGGCTGGCTACCACTCTGGTAGGATCACACAGTCAGAGGCTTGTCATGGGACCAGAACTGGGGCACCTGGTTGCCAGCTTGGGGTTTTTCCATTAGGTTTTGCTTCCTTGGTGGTTGTCATTATGAGTTATGTTTGGCAGTGTAAATATCCCAGAATGTGTCACTTGCGGAGGAAACTATTTGCTCATCTGCTGAAAGGACTGTTTTTTTGTCTGAATTTGGATCACTAAACACCTTTCTGCCTGACTGTCAAAGGGATACTTATTTTTGTTATTTTTTTCTTGCCATATTTTTCATAGGGACACAGGTGTAGGACTTAGGTGTTTTGAGCAGACTTGTTTAATGTTTATTGATTAAAGGGTGCGTTGAAATGATTACTGCTCATTTGCTTAGCACTTGAAACACTTGTGAAATAAATGTGTTTTTTTTTTTTTTAAAGATTTTATTTATTTGCGAGAGAGAGAATGAGAGACAGAGAGCATGAGAGGGAGGAGGGTCAGAGGGAGAAGCAGACTCCCCGCTGAGCAGGGAGCCCGATGCGGGACTCGATCCCGGGACTCCAGGATCATGACCTGAGCCGAAGGCAGTCGCTTAACCAACTGAGCCACCCAGGCGCCCCAAGAAGGTGGAATTTTAAAGACTCACAGATGTTAAGTGGTTTATTACTCATGAAAAGAATCATCGTAATAAAGATGATTTGAATACTCAGATATGGAGGTATAGGAGGGTATACAGTAGGTATCACTCAAATGTGGTATGAGTCTATGTGTGGTCCTGTCTTCCTGTTATGTTATGTCTGGTACTATTATTCATTGTCCAGACATGGAAAAAGGTTATTTCTTCGTTTCACAATGCACTTCTTTAGGATACTCACAAGGACGAGGCAGACATGCACGATCTCCCTGACATTGAATAGAAAGCCTGATGCCATGTGTCATCTTCCTTAAATGCATTGCTCCCCAGAGAGAGGGATTGGTGGAGGCTGAAGGCAGAAGTGAATTCTGAGCATTTGGAAGTCACCAAAAGTAGAAGCCTGGTCAGGAAATGATGCTGTTGGAGAGCAAGGCCCATGACGAAGGGTAAGCACCAGGCTGCTACACCTTTGCAGGGATGGTGTCCAGTTAAACACATGACCTGCCATAATGCCTCCTTCATTAGCTCTGCTGGTATTTACAGTCCTTACTCTGACCAGGAAACTTGCATCCATAGGTTGGCCCTTCTCTTCCAGTAGCCTCCTGTCTGTGATTTAAATATTGATAGAGAGGCACGGCTGTCACTTGTGAACTCCATTAGGCTGCCATGTCGAAGTGCCTGCTTTTTATTTTAATTTCACTCCTGGGGTTGAGAGTGTTTGGGGAAGTGGGCAAGGTGGGCCCAAGCGGGGGGAGGGGGCATCCTGGCTGCTATGTGTGCAGCGCACCTGGCTCTTCCCACAGCTCTGGGATCCCAAGATTAAGGTGACTCTTGCACTCACTCTGGAGAGGCAGCTCAGTCAGGAGGCGGACCTGGAAACCATCACATTTCATTGTGACAGTAGCAGATAGGAGTGTGTACAAAATAGAGGGGACAGAGGTGGGAGAGTCTGACTGCCCTCAGGACACTGCAGAGAGCTGACCTTCAGGGAGGTGTCTTTGGAGTGGTTTCACCAGATCCACAGGTGCTCTCCAGCTGGCCATGCCTGGAAGGAGAATCCCTGGCCGAGGTCCAGAGCTATGAACAATGTGGGGGTGTGAGTGGCTGGGTGTGAGAGGAGCCACTTAAGGTGGAGGGAGGGAAGGCTGGGTGGGCAGGCTTCAGGTTGGGTAACCTGCCTTGCATGCCAGGCTTGGGTTTGGACCTCCTCCTGGAGGATGGAGTTCAACGGGGAGCTGTTTCAGGGCAGTAGACACGGCAGGTTGAAGCTCCGCACAGGAAGGAAATGTCAGTTGAGAAGTCAGGGATGCAGACGGGGAGGGGTGATCCAGCTAGCTCATTTTATTACATATATAGGGTATGTCTATGTCTATATCTATATCTATCTATATCCTATATATAAATACTTATTTTTAAGATTGTATTTATTTATTTGACAGACAGAGAGGGAACACAAGCAGGGGGAGTGTGAGAAGGAGAAGCAGGCTTCCTGCTGAGCAGGGAGCCCGATGCGGGGCTCCAACCCAGGACCTTGGGGCTCCATCCCAGGACCTTGGGATCATGACCTGAACAGAAGGCTCTGCTTAACAACTGAGCCACCCAGGCGCCCCCAAGCAGCTCATTTTAACAAAGGTCCCCGGTGTCACTGGAGGCTCAAAGATTGCCATCAGAGTTTCCAGGAAGCAGTGGCTGCACTCTCCAGTGAGAGAGGCTTCCAGAGCGGGATTGGCAGCAGTCTTGCCTCCATTTCTTTGTCTGCATTTATGTATTTTGTTGGTTCTGCTGCCTTTCCCATATGGCTTTTGGTCACAGATCCATGCAGTCAGTAGGTAACTTTCACTGCCAGAAGAAAGGCCCTATTTCAGTGAGGTGTAGGAGGTAACATGGATTCAGAGTCACACAGCCCCGGGTTGAGTTTAGCTCTATCACGAGGTAACTGGGTGGCCTTCCTTGGCCGCATGCTTCAACATCTTCAGAACTGCGATGCTGACAGTCTCCTCTTCAGACAACTGAGGGAGGGCAGCGTGGGGTATTGGACCCTGAGAGGTCAACACCTGTGCCAGGTCCATGGTGCTGGCTCAGTAACTTTGCGATTGCTCAAAGTACAATGTCTACTTAAGTGAATTTGCTAATTAAGCAAAGTGTACCGTTAAAGTGCTTAATTTGATGTTATGTTATCCAGTTCTATTGAAAATCCTCCTACAGTGTGTTCTTTTCTCCAGCCTAAGTGTATTTAGTCTATTTGGACCTTTCCTTGGTGACTTGGGGTTGTGGGGATGATGTTGATGTGGGCAAGGCCTCTGGCCCCGCATGGAATGCCCTCCCTCCCATCCTGGCACTTGCCAGGCCTGGCTCCTGTCTTACCACCATCTCTCTGCTTCTGTCCGCTTCTGCCCTTCCTGTTGGGTTGAGGGCCTGAGGGTGGTCCTATCATCTCTGGGGTGTGAGGGCAACCCAGCCTCGCCGAAGCCTTTCTCCTTCTGGGTTGGCGATTCTGGGGCTGAGTTGAATGTTCTAGGTTATAGAAATCCTGAGCCTAGGATGACAAGCTGATGCTGTGACTGGAGGCGCATGTGTGAGGGTGATGATGGCTCGCACTGAGGTGACGAAAAATATCAGGACTTGAGAAAGCAAGTTGTCAGGTATATCACGTGTGTAAAATACTTAAATATAGCCAGCAATGGTAGTTAAGGTTGCAGAATGATGGAAAGTTTCACCTTGTTTCGCAGACTGCACCATTACCCTTTTACTTTTAGAATTAGTATTTAAGTAATAACTTGATTTTAGAATGAAAATAAATATATATAAAAACAGTTTGGTTGTGTAGGCACTTGCAGTTTACCAGAACTTTCCCATGGCTTGCATTTTGTTTCCAAAGCAGCCCCGTTGGTTGGCTTCCCTCTTTCTTGTTCAGAGGAGAAGAGGGATGACTGGAGGGTTGGTGGTTTTGCCTGAGGCAAGCTGGCCAGGACCCCACACCGGCCTCCCCCCTAATTTGGGCTCCCAGGGAGCCCCGGTATGGGACCTCTGCTGGCGCCTGCAGGCAGTCTTTAACATACAGAATAGCCTAGTGTTTTGAAGTTTCCTGTTCAACTGAATGAAATTTATAAGTGATGCCCAAACCATAAGTTTGTGAACATTTTCATATTTTAAACTATGTTTGTGTTCCATTGTACCCAATTATGTTGTCGCCAACTGAGCGTGCCAAGTCTATGAGTTGTGGTCTTCAGAGGAACCACAGAGCAGCCTGTGCTCCCCGCACGGACCTCCAACGCTGCTATTAGTGGGTTTTGTAGCTGACTGGTTGCTGGAGGATGGAGCTGGCCTGCCTGAGTGCTGTTTAGCTTGGACATGACAATGTTTTAATTAAGGAAGCAATTGTGATGTCTGTACCAGCAAATGCATCATCAGCTAAGGAGTCTGGGCAGGTTCCAGTGAGGAGGACTGCGACAGCGGGGGTTGGTCAGGGGTGGGGGTCATCATCTGGGACAGGCCCCTGGGTTCTGGGGTTTCTGAGGGATCATATAAGAAGCTTTACATTCCTACTCATTTCGTTCTTGTAACAAGATAGCATTAACTGCATTTTACACATGAGTAAGTCAAAGTCATCTGAGAGATGAAGTGACCCTCACAGTGTCATCATCAGAGCTGGCCTTCCACTTGACTCTGTAGCCACATTCTTTTTCTTTTTTTTTTTTTTAAATAAGCTCTGTGCCCAACCTGGGGCTTGAACTCACGACCCTGAGATCAGGCGATGCACACTCTACCAGCTGAGCCAGCCGGGCACCCCTGAAGCCCCACTCTTGCCACTTACCTTGCTGCCTTGAATAAGTGTATTCTGAGTCACTCGCCCTCATAATCTTCCCTCCCCACCTCTCAGAAACAGAAAAGAGGCAAGTTATGTGGTCTTTTGTTTTAAGGTGGGATCTACGCCTGCCACCAACTTGGTTCAGATAACCTGCGTTTGTAGCAATTTACACAGCAGGAAGATAGGGGCAGAAAAGGGAGAGGCTTCTCCACAGCCCCGCTGCTGGGTGTGTGATCAGGGTGGTGGCCGTCACCCACCCGTCAGTCGTCTACGCAGCTGCTGTCTACCTGTCCATCTGCTGCCCCTGTCCTGCTCCTGACTGGGAGAATGGGGAGCAGCATGCCTGGGGATTCCAGAGCTCCCGGCTTAGGTGTGCCCTTTCCTCACCTTCCACTAGCTGTATTTTGAAAGGTGTCATAGGCTGTTCAAAAGCAGCGAGTTGAAAGAGAAGAAATAACGTTTCTGTAGAGCATTCATTTTGCACTATGTAAAATTGTGAAAGATCCTCACATTTTGTTGACATTGTGATATCAAATGAAGATCAGTTGAGGTAAATTAGAGCAGATGGTGGTTTTTATGCTGTGATAATTGTCAAAAGACTTCTTCCTCTCATTCTTGTCTTTTAGTTCTTTTATTTATCTTTATTTTTTATTTTTTTAGTTCTTTTAAATATTGAAGGTGCGATATAGAAAATAGAATTTTCTGAATAAAGAATTCTTTTTTTTGTTTTACCTTCCACAGGCCTGAGGTTTTTAGTGTACCTTAGAAGGAGTAGCTACCGCCTACTAGCTGCCTGCTTTGTCCCAGGCTTCAGAAGAGGCAAGAGGTGCATCGCATTGCCTCTGTCTACCTCTGAGGTTCCTAGTTTGAATGCAAGGACACTGAAGGTGGTGAGATTGTGTGCCTAGTCTGAGGTCGTTCAGGTTGTCATAGAACAGTGGCTCTGAAGCCCACATTGACCACACGTGCCTGCTTTTTCACTAATGTTTCGCTGTTAGGATTGTATTAGTCAGATCCACTTAAATATTTTATAAGATTTTTTCTGGGTTTTTACTGTTTCTTTAACAAGACTTTTAATGATTGCATAATCCTGTGGATGTAATGAGATTAAACCATTTGCCTACTGCTGGCTCTTTTAGGTAATTTCCAACTTTTTTTGCTATTGTAGATGAATTTGTAATTTACAGTTTTATTTTCCTTTTTTCATTTGTGTGATTAGTTCCTGGGAATAAATTAACAGAAATAGAAATCCTGGATTAAAGGATATGAGCATCTTAGAGTGTTTTGAATGCCTCCTCTGTTGCTTGTGGGTTTATTTTTCTGATCTTTATGGGTGAAAGTATTGAGGGATTCTTTCTCTTTAAGATGCCTTGGCCTCTAGGACTTCCAAGTATCTGTGAGATAAGACATTTTCGTGAGGTTTTCTCAAATGAGTCACATTTCCTTTCTAGGTTTCTGGATATCATTTTACTTGACTTAGATGCTTTCCTTTCATAAGCAAGAAACAGTCTTTGAAAAAGTCTTACTGCTGTATTTATAATCACCTGAGCTAATGTTCTGCATTCCCAAGGTTGTAAATGTGGTTGCATTCCTTCATCAGCCCAGTGGTCCTGATGCTCGGAACCACAGCATCTCTTCAAACTTGTTCTTTTCTTTTCCTCATTTACAGTGTGCATATTGGGAAGGACTCTGCCAGCTTGCTGCTGCCAGGGTCGTTGGTATGGCAGGACAGCCTGGGGATCAAGTGATCCTGCAGATTTTACCTTGTGTAGCTTCTAGATGCCGCTCTCACAGATGTTCCTGGCCCCGTTAATTGTTAGAGACCAACATCTCAGAGAATGTTCCGGGAGGTTTACAATGTTGGTGCTTACTCTCCTTGTTTTTGTGTTTGTTTTTCTGTTGGGAAGTTGCTGTGTCCTTCCCTGCCCTTCACAGCTTGCCTTCACCATGGGCTGGCTGGCTGGCTTTTTCATCGTCCACTGTCCCTTTTGTATCCACCCTTAGACTGAGCAGAATCCTGTTTTCCTGGTGGCTCCTTTTCCAGGGTCTGCAAAAGAAAACATGAGGGATGAGGAGGGGCTCAGGTGGGGAGCAGTGCTAGGCCTCAGGGCCTGAGCTCTTGCCCTCCAGTCTCTCCCTTGGACTTCTGCTGTGCCTCCATCACATCCTCCCATCTCTGGGGTGGGCAGGGCTTGCTTCCCTTTAGTTCTCTGGCCCCTGGGGGACAAAAACTCTTTTCTTGGTTCCTCTTATCCTGGCTAAGAAAGGCTGACGTCCACAACAAAACAAAAGACGTTTCTACACGCTAAGGTAGAAGTAAGAGGAAATGATCACAAAGAACACAGAAGTGTGACAAGAGTGTTGCCTCTCAGACACAAGTGGGTTTTTGCTGCGGGCACTGCATGGCGAGCCTAACCGCCTTGGCTGGGCTTGGTGCTGCCTCGATTCCTGCTGCCCCTCTCCACTCGTGTTTATTCTGTCCGTAAACCCACATTTCAGACTCCTGCTTTGCTCTGTGCTTGGCCTTCTGTGCTCGTATCACAAGTATGGAAATTGTCCTTTGCCCTGGTTTCCACAGATGTGAAAGTGTGCCTAGGTTGGCTGTTGCCTAGGCAACTGGCTGAGCCTTTGGTTGTGTGTGTGGTGAAGGCTCTGGCAGGGGCTGGAAGGCTCAGGCATCGTTGTAACTTCTTAGCCAAGCTGGATGGTTACTGCCAAGCCTCAGAGGCACATGCTCTTCGCTTCCCTTTGTCTTTTCCACACTTCCTGTTTTATTTCCCAAGAAATGTCTGCTCAGCTGCCCTGACTGGCTGTGTGGCATGGCATGGGGCTACTTAATTTCAGGACAGGCTCTTTGGTAACTGACCATGAGGCATGATTCCTTAGCAGTCTTTGACCCAAGCTTTATTCAGGATTCAATAGGGTGCAGGTTGTTGCCCCACCTGAACTGGTTTTTTACTTCATCATTATCCTCATGATGTTTAAAAATTTAATATTTATGGAGGCTTATTTGGTGGTAGGTTCCCTACTTTTCAGTGCATGATTACATTTATCCTTGTGACAGCTTTGTTTTGCATGTGGGAAGCTGGGCTTCAGTTACGGGGCAGGCGTCATAGCTAGGCCGGGGGTGTGTGTGTGTTCCATCAGTGAGCAGCTTGGGGCTGTGGAATTCAGCAAGCTAGGTCTGAGGGCATCATCAGAAATGCCAACAGAAAATTAAGTGTGCCCATTTTGTCCTGGACACCTCCCTTCTCTGACTGGTTCCCTTAGCAGTCAGAAATGTAATCTTTGCCTGTCACATCAAATTGCCTTGCTCAAGGATGGAAACATGAGTGGAGCCTGCTTTCAGGCCCCTACATGATAGATAGTATAGACACTTGAAGTTACCAAATATATATGTATTTACTGTTAGCAAAATTGCATGATCTCTCGTCCTTGGTCCCAAACAATTGCCTTGTAAGTGGCATTTGAAATGCACATTATTTAGTATTTGGTTTATGGAGGAGGAGATTTGGGGTGCCTGGGTGGCTCAGATGGTTAAGTGTCTGCCTTTGGCTCAGGTCATGATCTCAGGGTCCTGGGATTGAGCCCTGAGTCTGGGCTCCCGCGTCAGTGGGGAGTCTGCTTCTCTCTCCCGCTCTCCTCTCCCCCTGCTCATGCGCGCGTGCGCTTGCTCGCTCTCTCTCTCTCTCTCTCTGTCTCAGATGAATAAATAAAATCTTAAAAAGGGAGGAGATTTATATGCACACTGGTTTTTTCCACATCAGACAGTTGTTTTCTTATTTTAACTTTTAAGGCACTGCCCAATGGACAGAGTAAGTTGCTTTTAAAGTTTGTATCTTCTGTAGTGGGTGGAATGGAATAGCATCTGTGATCTTGCCTCAGCCCCTGACATAACAGAATCATTATTCTGACTGGAAGTTTGCAAGCTGCCATCCTCTTGGCATCAACAGCTGCTAGTTCTTTAAATATTTACATTTAATAACTTCATAGCTCTGCTTCCTTCTCAGGCTTGCCACAACTTCATGCCAAACACAGAACTGCACCTTTAGAGTTATTTTGAAACATGACTACATGCCAGGGTTAAGTTTCTCTGCAGCCAGCTCATCACATCGTGGAGGAACAGACGGATGGGGTTCCGCTTGGTGCTAACTCAGCATTGCCGTGTCCAGTTATTCTTCC
Source organism: Neomonachus schauinslandi (assembly GCF_002201575.2). NCBI lineage: Eukaryota > Metazoa > Chordata > Mammalia > Carnivora > Phocidae > Neomonachus > Neomonachus schauinslandi. The sequence continues at coordinate 6,402,153 of NC_058407.1, forward strand.
CGGCTAGTTGGGTCTGGAGCAGCCCCGAGTCTGGGAGAGGGAAGTCATCCTTTGTCTCTGTGCCCAAGGGATGACTGTTGGAAGTCAAGTCCTGAGGGAGTCGGGGAGGCATTCTGAATAGTTTCCAGTCTAAAGGGGTGAGGAGGTTGGAGGAGTCTAGATTTGAAGTCCAATAAGATGGAGGTTGGGGAAGTGGTGGGGGCGGGTGGGGTGGTTGAGGAGAGAATATGTAGGATTTCTGAGTCTGGGGGAAGCAGCTGTGTGGCTTCTTTCCCTGGCTGGGAGGCTGTGGCTGGGGGTGGGGGGCAGATGTTCAGGGGCTGCAGTGGACCCACAAACCTTGTCCTAGACCGGGCACATGGTTCTTCTCCCTGGGGCCCTCTTCCAATGTGATTCTCCCTGCCGGGTGAGGAATCTGAAGGCCGAGGGTCGTGCCTACCTGGAACCTCTGCCTCCCCTTCCAGACCTTGTGTGGAGTCAGAGACCCTGGAATTCCCCCTAGCCCACTTGTAAGAACTGTGTAGGCCTCTTCCCTGGCTGGGTCCAGGTGAAGGTGGACTGTGCCTCTGTGTACCCACACTTAAAGCTGAGAGGTGACCACATGGTAGTATATGCGTGGAAGGAGCTTGGGGGTGTGCAGGCTGGAGTGTTCCCATGATCCCATGTGGGGGTCTTGTGGTGCAGGGCACTGCTCTGGATTCATTGTATATTTGGTTTCTTGAAATAACAGTCCATGCTTACTTATTTGTGTTTGGCCTTGCCATCTTTGCTGCTCATGGCACCCTGCAGAGCTTGGAGGGGTCCCTGCCTGTTTGATAGCTGGGGTTTGGGGAGGTGCTGTCCCCCTCTCAGCTGTTCGTACCACTAAACCAGCCACACATGGTGAGGATCACTTGTACTGCTCCATTTTATCTAAAGTCTTCTAGGGTTTGGCTAATTGAGATCTTTTGGATTTTGTTAACATTCTGGCACAATAGCAGAAGATTCCAGTCTATATCGTGGTCTTTTTTAGAGCTCTTATATTTCCACTTTAGCTCAATGGACTTTAGCCTGGAAGATTCCCCAATGAACAGTTTTAATGTTGACATAAGAAACTTTTCCTTGCAGCAAAACACAGATACTCTGGCTTTGGGGTAAATAGCTCTTCTAGAAACAAGGCATTTCACTTCTTCAGCACTCTAGGAACATTTTGGGGCACATACTTCTTGTGTCTTCTTGTCCGCCGGGAGCGGAGGACACAGTGTCTTGGGTCACTGCCACAGTTGGAGTGTCCCACTGCACACATGATCTTCCCCAGTGCTGCTGGAGCTGGGGTGATTCCCCTCCAGGAGCAATTGCCAGGCTGGAGATGGAGATGAGCCAGGGAACTGTCTGAGGATTGTGCAGGCTTTAGTATCCCTAGCCCAGTGGGTCACAAAAGCTGGTCTGAAATGGTGTTGTCACCAACGAGAAAAAGAAGGACTATGTTGTTTTTATATGTTAAGATTAGCAATTACCTTTTCTTGGGAAGGGCTCCCTTTTAGTATAAAATTTGGCCATTCTGTCTTACAGTTTTAAAATGTCCTTTTCATGTTGGTGAAAAGAACTGGTAGTTTTTAAAGAGTATTCTTACTTGACAAAATAAAAAGTAAGCAGTTTATGTTATTCTCCTCCCAAATTTTAATTTTTTTAATTTTAAGTAGGTTCCACACCCAACATGGGGCTTGAACTCATGACCCTAAGATCAAGAGTCGCATTCTCTACCTACTGACCCAGCCAGGTATCCCTACTCCTCCCAAATCTAAATAATTTTATTGAGTATAATTAAAAAGCAGTAAGTTGCATGTGTTTAAAGTTTACAGTATCATAAATTTTGACACATGAATACACCCGTTAAACCATCACCACGATCAAGATGATGAACCTATCCATAACCCCCAAAAGTTTTTCTGAGCTATTTTAGTCCTTTTTGCCTGCCCCTCGCCACTCCTGGGCACCTGCTGGTCTGCTTTCCGTCCTTGTACACTAGTTTGTATTTCGTAGAGTTTTACAGAAATGGAATCCTATAATATGTACTTGTTTAAGTCTGGTTTCTTTCAGCAAAATTATTTTGAGATTCACCCATGTTGTGGCATCTATCAGTATTTCATTCTTTTTTAATCTAGTGTGTGATTTTGCCACAGTTTGTCCATTCATTCACCTGCTGATGGACATTAGGGCTGTTCGCGGTTTGGGTCTATTACAAGTAGAGCTTCAGTGAACATTTGTGTACAAGCCTTTGTATGTCTATAAGCTTTCATTTCTCTTGGGTGAATACTAGAGTAGAATGGCTGGATGGTATGGTAATGTTTAACTTAACTTTTTATGACAATGCCAAGCTGTTTTGTGTTTCTAAGGTGCTATATCATGTCATACTCCCACCAGCAGTGTGTGAGAGTTCTAGTTCTTGTGTGTCCTCACCAACACTTGCTATGGTCTGTCTTTAATTGTTGCCATTCTGGTAGGTCTGTAGTGGTGTCTCATTGTGGTTTTAATTCGCATTTCCCTAATGACTAATGATATTGACCATCTTTTCATGTGCTTATTTGCTGTCTGTATACCTTCCTTGGTGAAGTAGCTATTCAGATCATTTGCCCATTTAAAAAGTTGGTTTGCTTATTTTATTACTTTTGAGATTTCTTTATTGTGGATACAAGTCCTTTATCAAATATGTGATTTGTAAATGTTTTCTCCCTGTGTGTAGCTTGTCTTTTCATTCTCTTAACAGTGTCTTTTGAAGAGCAGAAGTTGAAACAATTTGATGAAGTCTGTTCTACGGTTTGTATCTTTTTGGTTGGCTAAAATCTTTGCCTAATCCAGGGTCACACATATTTTCTTATATTTTCTGTAGTTTTATAGTTTTAGGTTGTAACTTTGTTCTGTGATCCATCTAGAGTTATTTTTTGTGTATGGTATAAGGTATGGAATGCTGTTTATATTTTCACATGTGGATAGATATCCAGTTGTTTCAGCACTATTTTTTGAGAAGTCCCCCAAATTTGGGGGGAAAATTTTTAGTTAGTGAAATCCAAAGGTCTGGGAATTGTGGTTCTAGGCACACAGATCTCCTCCCTTTTGTGACTGTTTACAGTTCTCCTCACCCTCACACAGCCTTGCTTTTTCTTCATTTCACTTGTGACTTAAGCCCCTTGACAGCAGAGCCCTCTCACCGGGTCGGGTGTGAGAGGGACTGGGAGAAGTGTGCGGGGGTGCGGGGAGGTCTCCTGTGGTCTCCTCCTCTGTTCCGGGTTTTCCAGAGCCCTGGGCACAGAGCCTTTAAGGACTTCCTGGTGAGTAGGTTCTGGGCAACGTCTCATGTGTAGAGGTGATTGTGGAGGCCTGCCGGGTGTAAAATGATGAGGGGACAGTAAGCCTCTGTGCCTGGGTGGGTGAGGTGGGGCCCAGGCTAGAGATGTGGGAAGGTGAATGGGGCCATTCACCATCTGTGTGGGCTGGCAACGATGTGAGCTGCCTCAGACTGAGGGCCCTCTCGGCCCAGCTTTATGACCATGTGTGTAAGGGCTGGGGTACTCTTTCTTCTTTTCCCTTCAGTCCCAAAGGGGTCCGAGCAGCCTTCTCCTCTGTACTGATACGCAGCAGCTTCACAAGCGGCCAGAAAGTCGTCTTCGTCCGCTTTTTGACCTGTGCGCAGTTATCTTGTGTACTGCTGGTCCTTCTGGAGCTCCTGGTATTAGCACTGCTAATACCATCACCAGCACCCAAGAGCAATGGAGCGTTTCTTGGGCTCTGGGTCCTTTGTGTGCATTACCCATGTAATCCTTACAACAGCCCTCTGGGGGGCTACAGCCCATTTTACAGATGAGGAAAGAGGCACAGAGCAGGTGACCAGAGGTAAGAGGTCTTTGAGCCATGCTTATCAGTAAGTTACTGAATGTTGGAGGAGGGATTTGGTTTAACATTTTTCATTAACTCTTTTGAACCAAAATAGGAAGGGTGATTTATGTTGTTCTTCTGAGTCTTCATTTCCTTATCAGCAGTGGGAGCAGTTGGGCTGCTGTTTGGCCAGATTAAAATTCTTTTAGTGGCTCCCTGTTGCCATCACAATAAAGTCCAAGCTTGTGATCTGGCCCCTGCTGACCATTTCAACCTATCTCTTGCCACACTGCATTTTGTGTGTTTTTCCCTTTCCACAGATCCTGTTACCTCTGCTGCAAATGCCTTTTCTTCCGTCTTTGCCTGCTGAACTCATACTCATCCTTCAAAACTCAGCACTCACTACTTTTACAGCCCCCCATCCCAATCCTGGTCCTGCAGAGTTCAAGGCCCTTACCTGTCCCAGTGCATCTCATATATGGTATGATTGACTGACTGACTGCCGGCTGGTCTGCTGGGCCGGGAGCTCGGTGAGGTGGAGGCAGGCTGTGCCTTTCATATTGGAATCCACAGTTCTTAGGTCTGTGCTGGCATGTAATAGCCAGGTAGACATTTGTGGGATGAACGAGTGTGGCGTGAGTAGTATGTGCACCCTCAGTTTTCAGGGCTGCCTTAATAGGGGAACTTACGTGGACTGATTGCAGAAATTAGGTGTATTTAAAAAGCATCACTCAATGATTCCTTTAAATCCTGAGCCAGGCTTACATGGATTTTTTTTTTTTCCTCTTTGAGAATAAGTTTTTAAAAAAAATTTTTTAGAAAGATTTTATTTTTTTATTTGACAGCGAGAGACACAGCGAGAGAGGGAACACAAGCAGGGGGAGTGGGAGAGGGAGAAGCAGGCTCCCCGCTGAGCAGGGAGCCTGA
>NC_058407.1:6406941-6450782 GCF_002201575.2 Neomonachus schauinslandi
AGAGAGACACAGCGAGAGAGGGAACACAAGCAGGGGGAGTGGGGGAGAGAGAAGCAGGCTTCCCGCGGAGCAGGGAGCCCAATGCGGGGCTCGATCCTGGGACCCTGAGACCATGACCCGAGCCGAAGGCAGACACCTAACGACTGAGCCACCCAGGCGCCCCTCTTTGACTGTCTTTTAGATCATGGATTTAAATTTGTGCATTTTTTTTCCAAATGTGTGTAATGGCATAATTTTTATGGCAAGCTCAATAAATAATTTGAATTTTTGAAAATGTTTCTTTGGAACTGTGGAGCCAACATGGATTAAGTGTAGTGTGGTGTCTCTTTTTGAAAGAGAAGGAAGTTTGATGAGAAACATTAACTGTGTTAGTACAGGGAGCTATTTAGAAATGTTTTGCTGCATTTCACTGTAGTCCACATGCCACGACTACATGAGTTTACTCCTGAACCGCTGCGGTCCTAGGAGCAGTTAGCCTTCTGGCCAGTGGGCCCTGAGGCTGGACTCGTAGGGGTTGGTGAGATAGGAACCTTTGAATTAAATTTTCAGTTCATTGCAGGATGTTTTTTCCCCTTGAGTTACTAGGAGGTAGGATTCCTCAAACTCATTTGTCTACTTTTTTATTTGGGGGGGGACAGTGGACAGAGGTAAGGGAAATAGAAGGTTAGGTTATATCTTTATGAAAATGAGTTCAAGTTTTATTTGGCTGTGGTCCACTCCTGTTCTAGGCACGTGCCTGACTTTTTTTGTTTTTTTAAAGATTTTATTTATTTATTTGACAGGGAGAGACAAAATGAGAGAAGGAACATAAGCAGGGGAGAGTGGGGGAGGGAGAAGCAGGCTTCCCGCGGAGCAGGGAGCCTGATGCAGGGCTCGATCCCAGGACTCTGGGATCATGACCTGAGCCAAAGGCAGATGCTTAACGACTGAGCCACCCAGGTGCCCCTACGTACCTGACTTCTGAACATGGCACCCGGGGTGGGGGGTGGTTATCTATTGTTCCTGAACTCAGAGTGGGTGGTCTTGAACACTACGGTGGGTGGCCAGTGAGGTCCCCGAGGGGAAAGCTGGCTGTGTTTAGGGGTGTTGTCTAGGGGCTTGAGATAGCGTCTTTCTGTGTGGAGAGCGAGCCAGCCCATATGGTACCAGTAGTAGTCGTGGTGCAGCACTTACCACGTGGCAGCTACGTCACCTGCGTTCTGTTCAACTCTCAGTGCTTCAAGGCCAATATTGTTACCTCCTTTTTTTTTTTTTTTTTTTTTGTTACCTCCTTTTTACGTATAAAGGAAACAGAGCTCCAGAGAGGAAAAGGTATGTGTTCATGGTCCCGTAGCTAGTTAAGTGCAGAGCCAGGCTTTAAAGCTAGTCTCTCTTGGTCTTTCACATCTGCTGTGGGCTTGGTAGATGTGCCACACTCTTGAGCTCCTTGGCACAGACCCCTCTGGGTCTAGTGAGGATAGCTGGGGATATGAGCACGTGGCCTCTGCTCACACATAGTTCCACACTGGGGTGTCAGTGGTGATACGTGTCCTGTGTTCATCTAAATGCTGTGAAGTACAGGGCTCTGGCCTGGTCTGCGGGGGCTGACGCAGGGGTAGACTTGCAGACACTCCCCAGCCATGGGGCCTCCATGAACATGTGGTGTGAATGGGCAATTGAGGTGCAGGATCTGAGATGCCATGGGAGCGGGAGCGAGTGGCTTTGCGGGTAGCACGGCAGAAAGGGGGACTGGGTGCCAAGGTCGCGCTCTTCAAGTTCGTTGAGCTGCATTCATGCTGCCCTTGATTTATACTTGTGGATATTTCAGCTGGGTGGCCACTGCTCTTTCCTAAATAGCTGGGATGTCTGCCAGGCTTGCTGACCACTTCTGTGGCTGAGCTTTGTGGCTTACAACAGCGGCATCGTTTTGCTTAGTTTGGATTGCTTTTCCTTTTCATTGGGCAAGTTCTCTTTTGCTAGCTATCATTTCCTTCCTTTAAATCTCCCAGTGGAGCTCCTGGTCTTCTTTTCATGTCTCTCTTTTGTCAAATACTTATTTTTCTGTATTAATTCTGGGAAAAGGGAAATTGACTTGGGGTGGCTTGATCAAGATTACAGAGCAAGATAATTACCGATTTTGAAATGACAGCCCCAGCCTCCTGGCTCTGGACATTTGCAGTGAGCCAGGCCCCAAGGTTCAGTCAAGATGACCTCGATGTGTCCTTTGCGCTGGTCTTGTGGTTGTGGAGACGGGCAGCCAGCAGCTCTCTATGTACCCTTAGTGGACAGGTCAGTCCTGCATTCCTGTGGCGAGGTGGGGCATGGTGGGGATGGGGGTAGGGGTGAGGGTGGGGGTGGAATTGCTTCAAGTGGAGATAGGGCTGTGGAGCCTGGGGCGGGAATCTGGGTTTGCTCAGTGAATCTAGGGTGGGGGTAGGGTGATGGCACTTCCCAGATTACAAGGGTTTTTTTTCCCAATTTGACTCTTCCTGCAGAATATGATGCGGTGCAGAGGCAGACACAGGTTAAAATCAGCCGAAGCTGGATGACAGGCGTGTCAGGGTGTGTGTGTATGTGTTTCATTGTGCTCATTTGTTTATGTTTGCGAGTGTTTCAAAACCAGGTGGGCCCTTCTGAGGGGTTGGCTGAGGGCTGGTGGATGGTGTGGCTGGTTGGGGGTGCTGGTTAGTGAAGGGGGACCCTGATGAGCCCCAGAACTGGGTCTGGATGTGGTCAGGGTTGGGAGAGGGGACCAAGAGTTAGCACCACGGAGCCTCCAAATGCACCCTCTTCAGGCCCTAATGGGTGGAGTGTGGAGCCCATAGAAGTAGCTCTGGGGGTGAGCATCCTGTTCTGAGAGGTGTGCTGCTGAAAGAGGAGAGGGCTTCTCTCTGGTCATGTTGTTCCCACACACTTCCTGATTTCATTATTTATAGGAAGTAGCCGGCTTTCCTGATTTTTGGTTACCTTAACAAACCAACATATATCCATTTTTAGGATTTAATTTAGAATAAGGAAAATGAAGTATTGGCCCCACTTCTGTTTTCCAACTACACCCACCCCCCCCCCTTGCTCTTTTTGGGCAAGCAGTTGCCTCTTTTGGAGTAGGCCATCATAACCCCTTGGCTTCATACTCTCATCGTCATTAACTTGGTGGCATTGTTGATGTGCCAAGGGGAGAAGGCCTGTGTGTCTATAACGGGTAGGTGTTCAGCCTTTCCTTGTAACAGTTGTAACAGTCAAATTAGGCCAGAGCTTTGCAACCTCTTGGCACAGGTGAGGTAAGAGATTTAATTTCCATTTCCTTCTGGTTAACTTTGCTCCTTATTCCCGGATGCCCTGAAGCACCGAGTAAAAGGAGTGGTTTTTCCACTTGGAGCCATCTTTGCATCGGGTGGAGCTACCCAGCTGTCCCGGGTCAGCCATCATGCTTTTGTGCCTGGCGGGTGAGTTCTCCCTGCACCCCCAGATTCAGTTTGGGGAGATGGCCTCGCACAAGCTGGGAGCAGAGTTTTCTTAGGCAAACATTGACATTACAGTACCTTCAGGGAAGCCTGGGGCTTTTCTTTCAGATTGGAAATTGTTCTGAATTAGGTACTTTTATTAATTTGTCCTGGTCTTTTTTTTTTTTTTTTTAAGATTTTTATTTATTTATTTGACAGAGAGAGAGACAGCGAGAGAGGGAACACAAGCAAGGGGAGTGTGAGAGGGCGAAGCAGGCTTCCCGCGGAGCGAGGAGCCCGATGCGGGGCTCGATCCCAGGACCCTGAGATCATGACCTGAGCCGAAGGCAGACGCTTAACGACTGAGCCACCCAGGCGCCCCTGTCCTGGTCTTTAAACAAATTATATAGCTGTTCTGTTTTCATTGGTGATAGGAAGAATATTTTTAATGCTTTGCTGAGTGCTGTGCCCCATAGGCTGTGCATGCCTCCTCCAGCCGAGTCTTCTAGTTTATTTCCTGTGAGGCAGCACTGTCCCTAGTATTTGACATGACAGCTGACCAGTGGTCACTTGGCATTTGTCTCATGAGACTGGGACAGGCCACCAGTCAGCTAACTGAAGAGGCTGGATAAAGCAGGAATCATTCAAAACAATACATAATGTAGGCATTTTATTTTTAACTTAAAAAAACAGTGTATCTCATGTGCCAATCTTTTATTGACCTTTTCTTTTACTTTGAATTTGTGGATCAGAATTATCCCTTGTTTTCTTGCATAAACCACACCCATAATCTGTTGTCTTCGTATTCAGGTTTTGCTTGAAGAGGATTGAGCACTAATACGATGGGTGAAGCAACTTGAGTTGCTAAATTCTAGATTTTTACAAATTTTCACCCAATCCTTTATACTTGTCTTACCTGTCTCACCTATACCTGTAATTTATTTAGGGTTTATTTTATTTAGGGTTTCTAAATTTCATAGAAACAACTGTGCAGTTATTTCATGGGTTTATATAGTTAAGTATGTGTGTGTATACATGTACTCATAAATATATATGTATATCCATATATAAATGCTTATTTTTACACATATTTACTTATAGGTGTAATTGGCATAAATAGGTTTGGGGATGTTAACTTTAAAGATTAAAAACTCCCAGTTATTTTACCAGCAAAAGATGGGTTTATTCAGGAATAAGAGAATTGCAATTCGGGACAAACGAGCTTTGGCAAAATCATAGGCAAGTCCAAGGAATGAAGGAAAGGTAAGCTCTTCTTAAGGAGAAAGGGGTAAACTGGGAAGGTTGTTATAAACTAAAAGTCCATTGAAGTAACGTGGGAGTTGGAAGTATGGTGGTTTTTCATTGGCTGAGCCCTTGACCGAGGGATAAGAAAAGCATCTCTTCCTCCCACTGGAGTAGTAGAGTAGTATTCGTACAAGGTCAAATCTGTGCAAGGTCAAGTCCATCTCTCAGAGGTAGGGCTTGGGAAGTCCCCCTGCCAAAACTTCCCAACTCCATTTTAGTGAGCTATCTCGTTAATAATTTTCACAGGGACACTTGTTTAGCACATTGGGCAGCATATGGGTCTCTTTGCCAGGTGCAGTTGGTATGCCAAGGGGGTCCTTTAGTAAATTAGATAGGGATTCTGCTCCCAGGAAGCTTCTAGCCTAGTGGGGGCCATGTCTGTATTTCAGTGACTTAAACAGAAGTTAAAAAGTGGCAGATGCAGGGGCACCTGGGTGGCTCAGTCGGTTAAGCGTCTGCCTTTGGCCCAGGTCATGATCCCAGGGTCCTGGGATGGAGCCCTGCATCAGGCTCCCTGCCCAATGGAGAGCCTGCTTCTCCCTCTCCCTCTGCTGCCTCTCTGCCGGCTTGTGCACTCTCTCTGTCAAAAAAAAAGGGGGGGGGGGCTGATGCATTCAGAGAGAGGTGTACTCCCAGTAGGAAGGGATCAGACATTTCATGGAGAAGTAGGTATTTGACCTGGGCTAATCATTTCTTTCTGTATTTAGTTGAATATTTTTCTCTAAGTAGAGATTTAAACAGATTTAACTATCATTGGGTCTTGGGAAGTGGTCAGAAAATCTAAAGTAGTTTTGAAGTTTCTGTGTCTCAAACCTTTGTAGAGAGGCACAGGCTGTTTCTCCTAAGTGACAAAACTTTGTAACACCTCTGTGCTCTGCTTCGGGGAATTGGTCAAGAGGGATGGTGTTCCTTTCAGTCAGGAAACAATGTATACCAGTCACGGTTGGTTCAGTGGTCCTAAGCTAACCTCACAGATGGAAAAGGAGCCAGGGGGAGGGTTGATTGTCTCCAAGGGGCGGAGGGATTTCCCAAAGCTCAGTTGGAATGCTGTTGCCAGAAGGAGACGTGGGTGTTGGGCAAGGAGCAGCCTGTTTGGAAATGCATTGTGGGGTGCCCCTTGAAATGGGATAATACATCAACCGAGCACCAGGATGCTTCCAGGATGCGAAGACACTTTCGTGTGTGTCTCAGATGAGTTCACCTGAACTTCTATAGGCTAAAAAGTATAGCACATCATCCATAGGAACTCAAGAAATACTGTAATATGTAGGAGTTCAAGACATGTTTCCAGACCGCCTCACAAAACTTACTGTCGGTAGGAGAGGTGAAGGCTTCTTGATTGCCCCCTTTGTGGGTGGGTGAATTCAAGTGAGGAGAAACAGAGTCATCTGGATGCAGAGAGCCCAGCTTTGCAGTCATCAGCCTGATAGAAGGTGGACTCTTGGCTCTGCCACCAACCTGATGTGGACCTTATGCCCTTCTTTTGTTGTGTGTCAACAAAAGCTGTTGTAATATTCTTTATTAGATTTCTCAAAGTTACAGGTTATGCCTTGGTTACTCTGTGTTCATGCCAAGTGCAACAAGAAGATGTAAACATATGGAGGTGGTAGTAAACTTCCAGTCCCAATACTGTTGAGATAAACCAGCACTGATCTGGTGCAGCAGAGCCTTCCACAACTTTCTCTAGGCTCTCACAGGCATCAGTGCATGTTTTAATAAAAGTGAGAACATACTGTAGGCACCACTCAGCAACTGGCTACTTCCCTTAGTTTACTCTGAGAACAAAGATCTAACAGAGTGCGCTGTGTGTTGTAGGTGTTTATTGTTGAATGAGTGAATACTGCGCTGTGGATGTCTCCACCTGTCATTAATGTTTGGTAGTTACGCCAGATTGAATTGCTTCAGCTTTTTTGTAGGACATAATTACACCAACAGTGTGTGAGTTGTGTGCCTTTTCTGGGCATTCCCAGTGGCACTAGACGTTGTGTTTTGCTAATCTGATGGGTGAAAATAGTATCCCATTGTTATATTTTCCTGAGGACCGGTGACGCTGAGCAACATTACACATATTTATTAGCCATTTGTATTCTAGACGTTCTTTATCCATATTTCTTTTACATTTTTTTTCTTTTGTTGGATTTTCTTTACAGTTTTTAGGAGCTCTTGTATATTGGGCTATAAATCCTTTGTTGTATGTATTGCAAATATGTCCCTCTGGCTATTGTTTCTATAATTTGTTTTTATTTTGTTTAGATGTCTTTTCCCATAAAGTTTAAAGATTTTTTATGTAGTCATATATGTATGTCTCTTTATAGTGGTTAGATTTCCTGTTCCTTTAATGGTCTAGAGAAGACCTTAGACCAATTTCCTGTGTGTGTGTGTGTGTGCGTGCGCGCGCGCATATGTATGTTTATATTTACGTGCAACATTTCTAAGTATATTTCTAAATTTATTTCTAAATAGAACAGTTATTTGAATATAGTGGTGTATTAAAAGATTACAGAGGGGAGCTGGGCAGGGGGATAGTGAAATAAAGGGGATGTGTGGTGCACTTATTGTGACGAGCACTGAGAAATGTATAGAATTGTTGAGTCATTGTATTGTGCACCTGAAACTGATTTAACGGTGTATGTTATACTTGAATTAAAAAAAAAGATTTACTCTCCACGACCAAGTAAGGTTTGTTCCGAAGTACAGGGATATCCTAACAGGAGGTATGTCAGCTGGAGAAAACTCTGACTCAGGGCTTAAGAGCATGGCGTGTTCCAGTCCTGATGTCTGCTCACTCTCTGACTTTGGCTGAATTATTTAAATGTCCTGAACTTCAATGTCATCTGTAAAATTAGCAGGACAAGAATAGTACCATCATAGAGGTTTGATGTAAGGGCTGAATGTGGGATAATACATGCAAAGTGATTAGAGCAGGGCTTGGTGCATAGTATAAGTGCTCATTTAAAGTTATGCTTAACAATTCAGTACATAACATTAAAAAGAAAACCTATATTGACTATATTAGCAGATGTTTAAAAGGCATGTAATAACCAGCAGCTAATCCTAATAAAAATCTAAGTAAAATGGTCATAGAAGGAATCTACATAAATACGGAAGTATTTTCCAGAACCCAACAGCAAGCACATTAAGTCGTCATTCCATTAAGCTCCAGCTTGACAGGGAGGCGTGCACGCATCACTGTTCCTCCACATCTGTGAACCCCCAGATGATCCTGTGGATGTGACAAGCTCATGGGGAAGGGACCAGAGGAGTGGCTTTGGCAGTGTCTGCCCAGTCTGAGCTGGCCCTGTCCCTCTCTTCCGTCTGGAGCTTGTGACCACCTGTCCCTGAGGACTTCCCACTGGCCTTTCACCACCAGGTGTGGCTCCTGGCGTCACCCTGCAGGAACCAGGAATGAATTCCTGGGGTTGGGTGAGGAAGAAGATTGTTACTGTAACAAGCCACCTCCCCAAGGCCCAGGGAGCAGTAGTAGGGCAAATACCGGGAACCAAGTGTGGCATCTAGAGTACTGAGGGCCAGCTGCAGGCGTGTGTAGCCTGGCAGGTACCCATGGTTCTGTTCCTCTCTCTGTGAGGAATCAGCTCAGCCATCATTTCCAACCTCTCCCTTCTTCCACATGCCAAATAAGTGGACCAGTGTTCTTGAAATGGGGGGTGGGGGGCAGAAGGCCTGAATGCTCTGAACTCTGGAGGGCTTCAGGTCAGAGTGCAGCTCCTAGACTGGTCAGGAAAGCCTTTAGGGGTTGGGGGGTTTGGGGTCTCAGCATTTGGCTTTGGCCTGATATTTGTTGGACACCTGTGTTTCTCTCCTTGTGTCTTTCTTATGGCACTTGTCTGGTCTACCTCTAGTTTTGAAATGTTTTATTAGACAATTTAAAGTTCATGTAAAAAAAAAAAAAAGGTCATATAAAACAACAGGTGATAGATGTGTAAGTTTGGAAGCATAATAATAAAGACCTTGAAGCCAGCCTCCCAGCTTGGGAATTTAACCATCCTGCACCACAGGAAAGCTCCTAGGAGGCATTTCCTGCCAATGGGTAAGGTGTTCCAGGATATTTTATCATTCCCTCATTACCTTGCTTTTTAAAAAAAAAAAATACTGGGGCACCTGGGTGGCTCGTTGGTTAAGCATTCAACTCTTGATTTTGGCTCAGGTCATGATCTCAGGGTCCTGGGATTGAGCCCCGTGGTGGGCTCTGCGCTCAGTGCGAAGTCTTCTTGAGGATTCTCTCTTCCTCTGCCCCTTCCCCTGCTTGCATTTTCTCTCTCTTTCTCTCAAATCTTAAAAAAAAAAAACCAACAAACTTAAAGGGGCCCCTGGGTGGCTCAGTTGGTTAAGTGTCTGCCTTCAGCTCGGTCATGATCGCAGGGTACTGGGATTGAGCCCCACATCGGGCTCCCTGCTCAGCTGGAAGCCTCCTTCTCCCTCTCCCTCTGCCTGCCGCTCCCCCTGCTGGTGCACACTCTTTCTCTCTCTGTGTGTCAAATGAATAAAAAAAAAAATCTTTTTTTTAAAAGATTTTATTTATTTATTTGACAGAGAGAGACACAGCGAAAGAGGGAACACAAGCAGGGGGAGTGGGAGAGGGAGAAGCCGGCTTCCCACGGAGCAGGGAGCCCGATGTGGGGCTCGATCCCAAGACCCTGGGATCATGACCCGAGCTGAAGGCAGATGCTTAACGACTGAGCCACCCAGGCGCCCCGAATAAAAAATACCTTAAAAAAAATTTTTTTTTAAACTTATATATGTTTAAATAACATATTCACTTCTTGTTTATGAGCTTTGTAAAAAGGAATCATAAGTAATCTGCATATTCATTTTTACTGCTGAGTAGTATTCAATTGTGTGCATTGTATTAGTCAGGGTTCTCCAGAGAAACAGAACCAATAGAATGTGCGTATCTCTAGAAAGAGATTTAAGGAATTGGCTCACGTAGTTATGCAGACTGACAAGCCCAAATCTACAGTCTGGGCCAGCAGGCCCAAGCCCTAGCAGAGACTGTGGTACAGCTCCAGGCCCCTCCAAAGGCTGGCAAGTAGAGGATTCCCCCTTACTTGGGGGAGGGTTTTTTTGTTTTTTGTTTTATTCTGTTCGTATCTTCGGCTGATTAGATTGGGGCCCTCCTACATTGTGGAAGGCAATCTACTGATTAAAATGCTAATCTTGGGGTACCTGCATGGCTCAGTTGGTTGTGTCCAACTCTGGGTTTCAGCTCAGGTCATGATGATCTCAGGGTCGTGAGATTGAGCCCTGTCTTGGGCTCTGTGCTCAGCGGGGAGTCTGCTTGTCCCTCTCCCTCTGCTTCTCCCCCTGCTCTTTCTCTCTCTCCCCCCACCATAAAAAAATAAGATAAAATAAAATGTTAATCTTACTCAAAAACACCCTTGCAGAAACACCTGGAATAGTGTTTGATCAAATACCTGGGCACTTTGTGACCCAATTAAATTGACACATAAAATTAATCACATGGATAAACATCCTCTCCCAAACTGACTATTGTCACACTTTTTTAAAAATTATTTTTTATTTTTATTTAACATTTTATTTGAGAGCGAGAGAGCGTGCTCATGGGGAGGGACAGAGGAAGAGGGAGAAAGAATCCCAAGCAGACTCCCATGCTCAGCACAGGACCCTGAGATCATGACCTGAGCCTAAATCAAGAGTCAGATGCTTGGGGCGCCTGGGTGGCTCAGTCGTTAAGTGTCTGCCTTCGGCTCAGGTCATGATCCCAGGGTCCTGGGATCGAGCCCCGCATCGGGCCCCTTGCTCAGCAGGAAGCCTGCTTCTCTCTCTCTCCCTCTGCTTGTACTCTCTCTCTCTGTCAAATAAATAAATAAAATCTTTAAAAAAACCACAAAAAACCAAAGGGATATTTAAAAAAAAAAAACAAAAACAAAAAGTCAGATGCTTAATAGACTAAACCACCCACGGGCCCCTATTGTCATACTTCTTAATTGTACCCATCTAGTAGCTGTCAAATGTTCCTTTCATTCTGTCCTTAATTTACCTCTCCCTGGTTACTGATGAGGATGAGCATCTTTTCATATGGGTGTTAGCAATTCATGGGTTCTCTTTGCTGACACGTCCGATGAGTCTTTTCCTGTACGTCTCTTGGGTTGTCTGTACGTCTACGGCCTTACTACCCTGAACGCGCCCAAACTCGTCTGTATTCTTATTGATTTGTGTTGGTTCTTCATACTGCCTAGAAGCCAGTTTGCTGGTTCTATGAGATACAGATATCACTTCTTACCTTGTCCATGTGTTTTTACTGTCATCGTGCTATCTTTTGTTAAACATTTTTAATTTCAGTGCAGTTCACTATATTAATCTTTAATGATCGGTATTTTTAATGTTTTTTTTAAAAAGATTTTATCTATTTATTTGCCAGAGAGAGAGCGTGCGTACACAAGCATGGGGAGCAGCAGGCAGAGGGAGAAGCAGGCTCCCCGCTGAGCAAGGAGCCCGATGCGGGACTTGATCCCAGGACCCTGGGATCATGACCCGAGCTGAAGGCAGATGCTTAACTGACTGAGCCACCCAGGTGTCTCTTTTAATGACTTTTTAAGGAAATCTTGGGCACCTGGGTGGCTCAGTCAGTTAAGTGTCAGACTCTTGGTTTTGGTTCAGGTCGTGATCTCAGGGTCCTGGGATCAAGCCCCACATCGGACTCCAAGCTCAGTGTGGAGTCTGCTTTAGATTCTCTCTTTCTCCCTCTCCCTCTGCCCCTCCTGCTCGTGCTATCTCTTTCTCTCAAATAAATAAATAAAATCTTGAAAAAAAGATAAAGGGAATCCTTCCTTGTCTTGAGGTCATAAAGATATACTTTGTTTTCTTTTAACAATTTTAAAGTTTTGCTTTTCACATTAAGCCTTAGTCTGTCTGAAGTTGATTTTTGTAATTGATTTTTGCATGGGGTAGGAATCCAATTTTATTTTCTTCCATTTGGATGACTGGTTGAGTCTGCATCACTATTGAGAGACCCCACTGTGCCTTGGGACACCACCTCTGTCATAGAGGAGTTTAGAAATATGTGTGGATCTGTTTCTTTGCTTTTTTTGTTGTTAAATTTTACTTCTTTATTGCAGTAAAGTATGCATAATGTAAAATTTACCATTTTAACCATTTTAAATTATACAATTCTGTGGCATTAAGTACATTTACATTGCTGTGCAGTCACCACCACAATCCATCTCCAGAACCTTTTCATCTTCCCAACCTGAATCTCTGTCCCCATTAAACAACTCCCCATTCCTCTCTACCTCTTCTAGACCTGTGGGTCTGTTTCCAGTCTGTACCTGATCAACATATCGCCACTAGAGGCAACCCTCCCTTCCTCCATTCTGATTTTTATTTATTTTATTTTAAAGATTTATTTATTTATTTGAGAGAGAGAGAGAGAGAGAACAAGTGGGGGAGGCAGAGGGAGATGGAGAGAGAATGTTAAGCAGACTCCATGCTGAGTGTAGAGCCCGACTCAGGGCTTGATCCCAGGACCTCAAGATCGTGACCTGATCCAAAACTAAGAGTCGGATGCTCAACTGACTGAGCCACCCAGGCGTCCCCATTCTGCCTTTTAATAAAAGTAATTTGGTTTTAACTTCCTTATGAGTGAACCACAAGGATGGACAGAGACTCTCTAAGTGGATCTCTGTATCCCTTAAAATTAGCATTTTATGGTGAGCGTGTGATGAGAGCTAATAAATGCTAATAATTGAGTACTGGTATTGGGTTTTGAATGAGTTAGTAAGTTAAACTCACTCAGGTTCGGACCTGTGAGAGAGTGATGCAAGTGTCAGAATAGGATGAGATACCCACTTCATAACAGGCGTGGAGGATATAGCGGAGTGTAGTAGCCAGGTGGATTTGCTGACTCTCCCTGACCCACCTTCTGGGACAGCCTCCTTGAAGGTCAGCTGGGTCTGCAGAACAGATATCTTTGCTTCAGATGGCTGCCTTGCATTAGTCTGCAGTGGAGAGAGAAGGAAAAGAGGCCTAATTTCCATTGCTTATGATCTTTTTTTTTTTTTCCTTTTTGCTTTGTTCTTGAAGTATAGTTGATGTACAGTGTTATATTAGTTTCAGGTGCACACATAGGGATTTGACAGTTTTACACATTATGCAGTGCTCACCATGATAAGTGTAGTCACCATCTGTCACCATACAATGTTATAACAGGATTAAATTGACTACATTCCCTATGCTGTATTTTTCAGGTCTGTGACTTATTTATTTTATAACTGGAAGTTTGTACCTTTTTAAATATTTATTTTTATTTTAGAGAGAGCATGGCGGGGAAGGGCAGAGGGAGAGGGAGAGAAGGTCTCAAGCAGGCTGCACTGAATGTGGAGCCCATTGAGCCCGTTGCGGGGTTCGATCCCAGGACCCTGAGATCATGATCTGAGCCAAAACCAAGAGTAGGATGCTTAACTGACTGAGCCACCCAGGCGCCCCAGAAGTTTGTACCTCTTAATCTCCTTCACCTGTTTTGCCCATCCCTGCACCTACCTCCCTTCTGGCAACCACTAGTTCTCAGAGTATATGAGTCTATTTCTATTTTTTGTTTTGTTTTTTAGATTCCAAATATAAGTGAAATCATATGGTATTTGTCTTTCTCTGACTTATTTCACTTAGCATAATGCTCTCTGGGTCCATCCATGTTCTTGCAAATGGCAAAATCTCATTCTTTTTTATGGCTGTGATATTCCAGTGTGTGTGTGTAAGTATCTAGATACAGATACATACATATATCACATCTTTGTTACCTATTTATGTATTGATGGACACTTGGACTG
This sequence comes from Neomonachus schauinslandi, assembly GCF_002201575.2. NCBI lineage: Eukaryota > Metazoa > Chordata > Mammalia > Carnivora > Phocidae > Neomonachus > Neomonachus schauinslandi. Next base: position 6,420,473 of record NC_058407.1, read on the forward strand.
CTTCCATATCTTGGCTATTGTAAATAATGCTGCAATAAACATAGGGGTGCATGTATCTTTTTTGATTTATTGTTTTCATTTTCTTGGGTAAATACCCAGCAGTGGAATTATTGGATCACATAATATGTCTATTTTTTTTTTTTTAAAGATTTTATTTATTTATTTGAGAGAGAGAATGAGAGAGAGAGCACATGAGAGGGGGGAGGGTCAGAGGGAGAAGCAGACTCCCTGCTGAGCAGGGAGCCTGATGTGGGACTCGATCCAGGGACTCCAGGATCATGACCTGAGCCGAAGGCAGTCACTTAACCAACTGAGCCAACCAGGCGCCCCATGATATGTCTATTTTTAATATTTGGAGGAACCTTCATACCATTTCCCACAGTGGTTACACCAATTTACATTCCTACCAACAGTGCACGAGCGTTCCTTTTTCACTGCATCCTCATCAACACCTGTTTTTTGTCCTTTTGATTTTAGCCCTTCTGACAGGTGTGAGGTGATATCTCACAGTGGTTTTTATTTGCATGTCCCTGATGGTTAGTGATGTTGAACATCTTTTCATGTGTCTGTTGGCCATCTGTATGTCTTATTTGGACAAATGTCCTATTCAGTCCTCTGCTCATTTTTAATTAATTAATTAATTGGTGTTGAGTTGTATAAGTTCTTTATTTTGGATATTGACCCCTTTCCAGATCTATCACTTGTAAATATCTTCTTCCATTCAGTAGGTTGCCTTTCTGCTTTGTTGATGGTTTTTGTTTTTTGTTTTTTGTTTGCCATGCAGGAGCTTTTTATTTTGGGGTAGTCCCAATAGAGTTGTTTTTCCTTCTGTTTCCCTTGCCTGAGGAGACAGATCCATAAATATGATGTTAAGGCTGATATCCAGGACTTTACTGCCTATGTTTTCTTTTAGGAGTTCATGGTTCAGGTCTCGTATTTAGGTCTTTAATCCATTTTGAGTTTATTTTTGTGTATTGTGTAAGAAAGTGGTCCATGTAGCTGTCCAGTTTTCCAGCACCATTTATTGAAGAGACTGTCTTTTCCCCATTGGATATTCTTGCCTCCTTTGTCAAAGATTAACTGGCCATATAAGTGTGGGTTTATTTCTGGGCTCTTTATTCTGTTCCATTGATCTGTTTGTTTTTGTGCCGGTTCCATACTGTTTTGATTACCACAGCTTTGCAGTGTATCTTAAAACCTGGGATTGTGATGCCGCCAGCTTTGTTCTTCTTGCTTATGATGTTTTAATGATGATCTCCACCCAGGGGCGCTTGGGTGGCTCAGTTAGTTAAGCGGCTGCCTTCGGCTTAGGTCATGATCCCGGGGTCCTGGGATGGAGTCCCGCTTCAAGCTCCCTGCTCTGCTGGAGTCTGCTTCTCGGCGTCTGCTCTCCCCCCCCTCCCCCCCCCCCCCCCCCCCCCCCCCCCCCGCTTGTGCTAGCTCTCTCTCTTTCAAGTGAATAAATAAAATCTTTTAAAAAAATGATGATCTCCGCCCAGACAAGAAGCCTGTATTTGACACTTCCTGGAGTGCCCTCCAGGAAGAGCACTCTACTGTTTTCTCCTGGGGAGGAGTTAGGCATTGTGTTAACAGACCAGGAGCATCGAGAGAAAAACCCTTCCGGGGCGCCTGGGTTGCCCAGTCTGTTAAGCATCTGCCTCTTGATTTTGGCTCAGGTCATGATTTCAGTGATCTCAGGGTCGTAAGATCAAGCCCCGCATCCAGCTCCGTGCTGGGCATGAAGCCTGCTTAAGATCCACACCCCCCCGCTCCCGGCCCCCACCACCATGCTCGCTCACTTGCTCTCTCAGAAAAAGAAAAGAAAATCCTTCCTCATGGAAATCAGTGGAGAGGTAGATGGAATACAAATAAAATTCATATTCGATTAATAGATGAGTATGTTGCATGTGGTACCTGTCATCTGCTGCTCATGGGAAAGAGCTGGGAGGGGGGGACAGTAAAGGCGCTGGCTCCTTGGTGGAATTGGCTTTTTGTTCTGTTGTACCTAGGTCTTAGTGGGCTAGATGGAGGGCAACCAGAAGGGGAGTGGATAGAGAGATTTGGAGGGAAGGAGACAGATTTTGGGACAAGACGGGCTGTCAGGTATCAGACCAGGTGTTTTGTCTTATTTAATCCTCTCAGCAACCTGAGAGGTGGGAGGTGCTGGTCCTCTTTTTACAGTCGAGCAACCCACCTCCCTGGGCATCTGGGGTAGGCTGCTGTGCCTGGCACTGGTGTGAGCCCGGGCACACGGCCCGAGAGCTTGCCCCTGAAGTCTGAACTATTGAATGTGTAAAATCCAGGGCGTATTTGGAGGGTTTCTAATTCAATAAAACATTTTAAAAATGAGTGGAAAAAGCATATGTGGCCCTTTTCTCAATGTGAAGTTGAAGAGCGAAGCCTCAGTGGAGGGCTGTGGGTCAGTGGCACTGTACAGATTCTTGGTTGCATAATTCAGAGCACTGGGGAAGTTTTGACCTGAATTTTGCAAGACATTCTTCAGTTACTGGATAAACAGAAATAATGAAGCTGCTCATCGGTGAGAAGCATGGCAGATTCTGTCGTTTTCCAACTGTTGTTTTAGAGAACAAATACAACTTTTCTTAATTGTCTCTTTTTTTTTTTAAAGGATTGTTTCAAAAAATCACTGCTGGTTTTCTCTCTTTGTCTTTCAGTAATTTTGTTGCAGGCCATTTGGGCAGGAATATTTCACATAAATTCTTCCTTGAGCTGACCTTCAGGTGCAAGACGTTTGCTCAGGTGCCCAGGCAGACAGCTGGCTGCTCTGACTCTAGCCATAGAAGTTTTCTTTTTTCTTTCTTTTTTTTTTTTAAATTTTACTTATTTATTTGAGAGAGAATGAGAGAGAGAGCATGAGAGGGGTGAGGGTCAGAGGGAGAAGCAGACTCCCTGCTGAGCAGGGAGCCCGATGCGGGACTTGATCCCGGGACCCCAGGATCATGACCTGAGCCGAAGGCAGTCGCTTAACCAACTGAGCCACCCAGGCGCCCAGCCATAGAAGTTTTCTTAAATGCCATTCAGAATGAATTAAATCTGCACATGTGATTCATACTTTGAAAACCAGGTGTGTGCTTTTATTTCTAGAATTGTGTCCTGTTTCAAACATAGGAAGGTACTCTTATAAAGAAGCACACTATTTATATTAAGTGCAAAGCTATTTAAAAACATGGGTGAATTTTCAATTATTGTGAGGCGGTAGGCTCAGTCCTTCCAAGCGTGGTCTCCTGGTCAGAAAGACCAAGGCAGAATCCTGCTTCTTCCAGCCCATCCCCTGTGCAGGGCTACAGCTTCCGATTTCCTAGTGCAGTTCTGATCACAGCTCATCTTTTCTCTAGATACATAAAAAACCATTTTTTAAAACTGAATTATCATATGGTGGTATGTAATAATCTCCTTTTACTGGTTTCACTCAGTGGGTTCGCAGACTCTCAGAACTTGCTGCATGAATGAAGAGAGGCGCTGGAGGGGAGAGGTAAGGCAGGGTGGGGTGGGGGAGACCAGGCAGGGCAGTCTCGTGGTTTGGAAGTCACTCTGTCAGCCCAGTTCATTATCACAGTCAGATGCTCCGTGTCCTGGGGTGTGCTCCATCAGCTGCCTCGAGTGGCCTTCAGCTTACGGGGGCCCTGCCTTCATTTCAAGGTGCTTCCTTTCTTTGAGACAGTTTTGCAAATTGTTTTATTTCTTTATATGCTTCATCTTCCTTGGCTGAACTTTGTTTTATTTTATTCGTTTATTTTTTAAGTAGGCTCAGCACCCAGTGTGGAGCCCAGTGCAGGGCTTGAACTCATGACTCTGAGGCCAAGACCTGAGCTGAGAGCAAGAGTCAGACACTTAACCGACTGAGCCACTCAGGCACTGCCTCACCCTGGCTGCATTTTAAAATGAAGACCTCAGGGTGCCTGGGTGGCTTAGTTGGTTAAGCGCCTGACTTGATTTTGGCCCTGGTAGGCGGGCTCAGTGGGAAGTGTGCTTGAGAGTCTCTCCCTCTCCCTCTGCCCCTCCCCACAGTTGTGCGTGCTCTCTTTATCTCTCTCTCTCTCTCTAAAATAAATAAATCTTAAAAAAATAGATGAAGGCCACATTGCCATTGACTCTTGTGAAGGATATAGTGAATATTTATTAGCCAGTTAAATTTTTTATATCATTTCTGTGATAAATTTTTTATTTTGGAAAAAATTTAGGTATACAGAAAAGTTGCAAAGACAATACAGAGCATTCCCATATACTTTTCACCTAGTTTCCCCTAATGTTAACATCTTATGTAACTGCAGCACAGTTGTCAAAATGAAGAATTTCACATCGGTGCGGTGTTATTAACTAAACTACAGATTTGACTTGGATTTCACTGGTTTTTCCACTGCAATTCTGTCTGTTCCAGGATCCAGTCCAGGATATCACACTGGGTTCAATTGTCCTGTCTCCTTGGTCTCCTCCGTCTGTGACAGTTTCTGTGTTATTTTTCGCAACCTTGACAATTTTGAAGAGTGCTAGTTGGATATTTTGTGGAATGTCCCTCAATTTGGGTTTGCCTCATGTTTTTTTTTTTTTTTTTTCTTCTTTTTCACATTATTGGACTGGGCTTATGAGTTTTGGGGAAGAATACTGCACAGGTGAAGTGCTTTCCTTATCACATCGTATCAGGGAGTGCAGTGACGTCAGCATGACTTACCCCTGGTGAGGCTCACCTTGCGGGCTTGGTATTTTTATTCCTCGGGTTTACACATGTCTTACGTGGGCTCTGGTTCCCCATAAAGTTGCCCTTCCCTTCAGGTGAGGACCTCTGCTCTGCTTGCTTTGTGTCTCCTCTTTCCAGACTGAGGACTCGTGCTGTGGACCTGCCAGGTCATGTAAAAACACATTTGGGCCGCATGATGCCATGAGCATTTAACAGTTTTCACAATCACAAGTGAAACAAGATTGGTCCTCTATTGATAATTGCTGAAACTAAGCATCATTATTCTAGTCTCTACTTTTTATACATTTGTCATTTTCCATAAAAGATGAAGAGGAAGACATTTCCAGCCTACAGATATAATGAATCCCAGATTGTTTTGATAGTGTAGGTGTTATGGTATTTGTTGTTGCCAGAGTTGTTCAGGCTGTTACTCCTCTTAAAGGTATTTGATTCTTCCCCAAGGTCTCCATAGGAAGAAAAACTTGTGTGTAAACCATTGTTAAGTGGTACTGCTAAAAATTATATAATAATAATATTTCTCAACATCTTTGAGGAAGAAAAATAATTGGTGTGCCATCAGAAAATAATTCTACATAAAATGAGGTTATGAATTAGTTGAAATACATTTGTGGAACAGAAAGAAAATCTTTACTATTTATTGTCATTAATTTGTTGGAAAGAGTATCTGAATCTAACAAATTTGGGACACGGCCTATTTCTTTTAAGTGCACTATTTTGACATTACAAACTGTGAGTCTGGTGTTTCAGTAAGTGTAGCAGAGAAATACTGATACCATTTAAAGATCCTATTTCCCCCTCCTGAGCCTCAAGACATTTTTTAATAGGTGGGGAATTGTAAGTGGATTTGGAGGGCGTGTACTGCGGGGACAAGCACAAAAGGACCCAGGGTCTGGGTGAGCTCACTCTTGGTGTTCCCCTCCCATTGACCTGCAAACACGCGGTCACAGAGTGAGGAGTTGTGAAAATGAACACTGTCACAGAGCATAGTGAGCACACTCGGTGGCACATTTTCAGGCCACATCTTGGCCCTGGAAGTCAGTACTCTCAGCTGTTTATAAAATTTCCCCCAACCCTGGGCGCCTGGGTGGCTCAGTTGGTTAGGCGACTGCCTTCGGCTCAGGTCATGATCCTGGAGTCCCAGGATCGAGTCCCGCATCGGGCTCCCTGCTCAGCGGGGAGTCTGCTTCTCCCTCTGACCCTCCCCCCTCTCATGTGCTCTCTCTCATTCTCTCTCTCTCAAATAGATAAATAAAATCTTTAAAAAAAAAAAATTTCCCCCAACCCTAATCCAAGTGCATAGGTCCTGTCACAGGACCTTCTGACCTGTCAGAGGTCTTTATACAGCTTTGCGTGCTTACGTTCATTGTCTGGGTTTGGTGGTCACCTGGCTCTGTGGGTCATGTGTGCTGTCAGAAGCACTGGGATATCTGTCTCCTCTTAGGGAGGGGACTATCTGGCTGCTGATTCCCTTTCTCAGGTTTATCACTGGGAGGGATCTAGTTGTGAGAGCTTGAGAAGTTTCTCTTGCCTGTGTGTGGCTGGCACTGGGGATGGGGCCTTTCATTTGGTTCTGTTCACCTGGTAAACTAAGACGTGCTTATTCTGCAGAATGTCTCCCTTAGACCTGTCTCGGCATGGGATTAATTTGTGTGACGTTGAGGTCTTAAAGAACCTCTATACTGTGAATGAGATTGGTGGTCTGAAGCCAGGGCCAGCATCTTCTGCTTTTGGATGCAGCTGGAGAGATTTGACCCTTCCTGGGACTTACGTTTATTTACAGAAATGATTCATAAAATCTCACACTTTATGGAGTGAATTGTGGGGTGCACCCAGGAATCCCATCCTTTGGCTTTCCCACATGAAATATTGCACAATTGGTGAAGCCAGCTGCAAGGGTGATGCGCCTTCCTCTGGAGGATGAGGCATCAGGCTTTGGGTGATAGCATCTTGCTCCAGGGTTTATCCAAAACAGGGGAAGTCTTATGGAAGTTTATGGAAGTCTTGCAGGCAGGGCTCTGCCCTCTGTATCTGTTGGTGCTCAGAGATTGGGAGTGTTGTGGTCCCGAGCGCCCTCTGTGCCTCAGTGGTCTCTCCACAGCCCTTCCAGTCGCTGCCTTGGAGTCGCCCGTCTGGCTGTAAAATCTAAGGAACTCAGGGTGTTCCTTCATTATGAAATCAATGCATGGACTTTGTAAAATACAAGTACAGATATTCAAAAGGAGAAAATCACTGTCAGTACCTTGATGTACACTTTTCCACCTCACAAATGTGGTTTTTAAAGACAAGTAGAATCATATGATTTAAACTGTTTTGTAACCTGCCCTTCTTTACCTCACTCTCACAAATGGGAGAAATGTGTTCCTTGTCTGTACTGTCTTAAGCTGGGTCACCTGTCAGAGATGCAAAGCAACCACTGCCAGGCTGAGCAGCTTGCTTTCTCCCTGTGACTCGTGCCAGGTGGCTCACAGTGTGCCCATGAGACTTGTTCTGGACTCGGCACTCTCTGTGGCTCAGCCCAGTTGGCCTTTTGGCGAAGTCCCTTCACTTTCTTTTCCTTCATAAGACCTTCTGAACCAGCCCCATCCATGCCCATACTTCGTTCCTTGTGGTCACTGTGGGTTTGCTTCCGTTCAGATTGTCATTGATTCCTTGATTTTTCTGACCTCTATTGGTTGCCTGCTCTCTGACTTTCCTGGGGGTTAACCTTATGTCCTCCACCTAAGTATGTGCCTACTGTGTTTCAACCCTATCCGTAGAGAGGGCCCTTTGACCCTTCTGTGACTTTAGCTGTGATCAGCGTCATTCAGAGCTTCTGGTTCTGTCATCAGGGGATGACCTCGGTGGCTAACATTTAAAAATACACTGTACATTGTCTCACTTAATCTTCCCAAACCCTGGGTGGTACCCGAGGCTGTCTTCATGTTACAGGTGGAGGAACCTGGAAGCTTGCCAAGGCCCTGTATCTGCTCACCACTGCCCCTCTCTGTTGCTTGACCCCACTCAGCTCTGCCTTTTCCACGTAGGTGTGGAGGTCCTGTAGGGGACCAGCCTCTTACCTCCTCACTTGGCAGGATCTCATTCCATGTTGAAGTACAATTGGGAGCCTTGTTTAAGATTGTTTAAGTACAGTAGACTTCAATTTTAAATGGTAAAAGTAGAAGAAAAACATAAAATTTGTAAAACGAGATGCACTTTTAAGTTTGTAGTTGGTATTCTATTTATAAGATTATTTATTTGAGAGAGTGTGTATGTGAATAGGGGTAGGAGCAGAGGGAGAGGGAGAGGCAGAGAATCTCAGGCAAACTCCATGCTGAGTGCAGAGCCCAATGTGGGGCTTGATCTCACGACCCTGAGATCATGACCTGAGCCGAAACCAAGAGTTGATTGCTTTACCAACTGAGCCATCCAGGTGCCTCAGTTGGTGTTCTTTTTTTTTTTTTTTTTAAATATTTTATTTATTCATTTGAGACACAGGGATAGAGCATGAGCAGGGGGAGAGGCAGAGGGAGAGGGAGAGGCAGGCTCCCCGCTGAGCCAGGAGCCGGAGCCCAACGTGGGGCTCGATCCCAGGACTCTGGGATCATGACCTGAGCCGAAGGCAGACGCTTAACCATCTGAGCCACCCAGGCGCCCCTCAGTTGGTGTTCTATTTATAATCACATTTCAGACCTGAGAATGGAAGCTTTTAGGGGTTAGAGACCATATCTTTTAGATTGAATTTATATAGCACTCAGCACTGCCTACAGGCTTTAGATTCATTCATTAAACTCTAAATGTATACTTATTACATGCCAAACTGAAGTATAGTATTCTTGAGGAAGGGTTTACATGTCCCCTGTTTCTTGGCACATTGGGATTCTTGATTTTATTTTATTTTATTTTTTTTTTTTTTAAAGATTTTTTATTTATTTATTTGAGAGAGAGAGAATGAGAGAGAGCGAGTACATGAGACGGGGGAGGGTCAGAGGGAGAAGCAGACTCCCTGCCGAGCAGGGAGCCTGATGCGGGACTCGATCCAGGGACTCCAGGATCATGACCTGAGCCGAAGGCAGTCGCTTAACCAACTGAGCCACCCAGGCGCCCCTATTTTATTTTTTAAAGATTTTATTTATTTGAGAGAGAGAAAGATCATGAATGGGAGGGAGGGGCAGAGGCAGAGGGAGAAGCAGACTCCCAGCTGAGCAAGGAGCCTGATGCAGGACTCGATCCCAGGGCCCTGGGATCATGACCTGAGCCGAAGGCAGATGCTTAACCATCTGAGCCACCCAGGTGTTCCTTGATTTTTTTTTTTTTTTTAAGATTTTATTTATTTGTTAGAGTGCGCACAGATGGGGATCGGCAGGAAGAGGTAGAAGCAGGCTCCCCACTGAGCAGGGAGCCTGACATGGGGCTCCATCCGAGGATCCTGGGATCATGACCTGAGCTGAAGGCAGACACTTAACCAACTGAGCCACCCAGGTACCCCGGGATTCTTGATCTTTTCCCACTTTCCCCATCTTCTTTATCCCTAGCACTGGTCCAAATGGAGAAGGAGAATGTAATGGGAGCATTCTGGAATGCTTGGGATCATGATTTCTGTTTATTTACATATTTATACCTCTCTCAGTTTCACAAAGGGTTTGAGTTGGTTGTTTGCGACTACCAAAAAAAAAAAAAAGGCAGAACTGAATTCTTCCTTTGCGATCTCCAAAGCAACAACAATAAAACATGTTTATTTCTGATGAGGACCGCAGAGGTCACCCAGAGCTCTCCCACACCAGCCCAGCGGGCTTGTGGGACCAGATGGGCTCCGCTGTCAGAGGGAACCATGTGTAGTAGCTCTGTGCTGTGACTGCTGTGTGACCGTGGGCAAGCCACTTTCCCCAGGGCGCTAGTGTTGTCTTCTGAAAAATGGGGACAATATTCCCACCTTGCAGGATTATCATGAAGTGTAGAGTCATTGTATGTAAAGATCCTGGCAAATGTATGTAAAATGTCATAAAATAGTCCTAATTTTAGCCTCTATTTGCAGGGTTTCTAAACACCAGTTCGTGATGGTATTTTTACTGCCATGGGGCTAAGATATCAACATTGTCATTATTCTTTACAAAGCTAGAGATACTTAGTTTGAGGCTTTTGATACATTCTGAAGTTGTATGACCTGCTTTTTAGTGTTAAAATGCCTTTTTTATTATTAAAATGCTTTTGAAATGAAATAATGGGAGGTGATTGGGTTTTCCTTTTTTAGTGCCCTTAGTGGAGGAAATACAGTCGGCAGCCTTGTGTTGGGTGCTTCTGCCCTCAGGGGCATACCCTGGTCGGTGAAGCTGGGGGAGGAGGAAGCCCCAGCCAGAGAGGCGAGTGACAGGGCGCCTTCTTTACCTGATGCAGCTCTGCACCCAGCCTCCCTGGGGGCTCCCCACATCTGCCCCGCTCTCCCAAGCAGGGCTCCCTGCCTAGGTGTGCCGTGTAGCACTTGTCACACTGTGTGATCCTCTGGGTGCTTCTCTGTCTACCCTACTAAACTCTTAAGTTGCTTAAGGACAAGTGTGGGGAATTGTTTAGCTTGTAACCTACAGAGTCTAGCATAGAGAGGGCACAATAGAAATAAATGAGGGGGAAAATCACACTGGCAAACCTCCAGTAAAACATGAATGGAGCAGATCTCTAACTTTATTCCTGAAAATACCCAAAAGCTCCCCACAGATCTTGTTCACCACTCCATTTTGAATTCAGACCTTCCTTCAGGGATCATTTTCCATCTTTAGTGAGTTGTCCAAGGAAGGCTTGAGCTAGCCCCAGAACTGCGAGTGACATCTTAACCACTGAGATGTTGTTAGAAACCCAGGTGTTTCTTCTCATGATGGCATTTTATAAAATGTGTAAGAAAAGAAATTAACATATTTTTCATATCACATTGGTGCTTTGAAGTTTTTCTCAATCGGGCTTTCTGCTTTGATTAGTTTGGCTTCATTTTTTTTTCTTTAGCTTTGAGTGAGTGCCAGGGAAGCAAAGAAGCTTATATAAAGGGTTTTAAATTTTTTTTTTTTTTTTTTTTTTTACTTTGCCAAAGATAGAACTGGTACTTAGTTCAGCTTGTTCTGGCACCTTCTTCTTTGATCGAGAATGTTAGAAATTTGGCTTGGTTTATTCCTTTATATATATATATATATGAAGACTAAAGGCAAGATGGCTCTATTTATGTCTTGTTTCATGAAAAATATGAAAGGTTAACACGTAAGATTTGAACATAGCTGCTACCCTCTTCCCCAACCAAAAAAAAAAAAAAAAAAAAGATTGACCTATCAAAATGTTTTATATAACCTATTTAAATTCTAGAATTTAAGATTTACTTACCATTTGAAGAAAAAGAAAAGCTAATACCTGTAATTATCGCATGAGATTTTACTTGTTTACTCACTGTCAAACAGCCACTGGAGCCTGTCACTGAAAGCTGCCATTTCCGAGTCGCTGCCTGACGTTATCACGCTTTTTACTGCAGGGATATTGGAGAGCTGAGTTAACCTGGTTAGAAAGTGGACCGTTTAGTTTCATCAGAATCATTTGTGTATGTTAGAGGATCCGCTTTTCTAAGAACTGAGGCCCAGTGCAATGCGCGCACGGCCCGGGGCTCGGCGGCACCTTGCAGGCCAGTCCTTGGTGGAGAGAGCGGACGGCTCCGTTGTTCAGGCTCCGCAGCAGGCTTCTCTCCCTCATCCCCCCCCTTCCCCTCCTCTCCCTTTTCTCTTTATTGAGATATTAATTTACATACAACAGAATGGACCCATTTAGGGGCTTTGACAAATGGATACGCCTGGGTAGCCACTGTCCCAAGCAAAATAGAGAACATTTCCATCACTTCAGAACTTTTCCTTGTGCCCGGTGCAGTCAGCCCCCACCCAGCCCCTGGCCACAGGCAAACATTGATCTGTCATGATGGATTTGTTTGGCCCGGTTGAGAATTTCATGTAAATAGAACACACAGTGTGCACCAATTTGCATCTGGCCTCTTTTGCTCAGTACCCGTGTGCATCTGTCAGAAGCTCATTCCTCGTCAGTGTTGAGGAGTTTTGTATTGCGTGGCGATGCTTTACAGAGCTGTTTCCGTGACCTGTATGCTCTGTGGAAATATGTGCATGGTCTGTATGTAGATCCCTTTCCCCCAACTCTCCTTAGCACTTGAGGAAGGCTGGGGGGTGGAGCAGAGGAGGCACCTTTTCGTCCAGGCCATCACTAGTCCTGATAATCAATCCTTGAAGAGTTTGGCTTCTCAGAACAACTCTTGTTCTGGTTACCCCCAGCCTATGGTAGCGGATACCATCCTGGTTTGTCTTTCTGGAGATGAGGAGATGGGCATTCTTAATGGTGTAAGGTCTTGTGACCAGAGGGGCTCTTCTAGAGCTTTTGCATGATTTCCACCATCCTGGCAGCTGCTAGACCACCTGGCTCTGCTAAGTTCAGGCACATGAGAATTGTGGAGCCCATCTAGCATGGGGCGGCCAGATACCTCCACCTCTCACCCCAGTGCCTGCCTCTAAGTTGTCTGGCTTTTCCCTGGTCCTGTCCGGGCTCAGCTGTTAGCTTTAGCCCAGAAGGGAGGACTGAGGCACAGAACTGCAATTTGCACTGTGTTATTAACAACCTGATGACTGTGTGCCCATTACTCTTTAAGAATCACCTTGTAAGAGTCACTGGTTGTTTTGGGCTGGGGAAGGGGGGAGAAGGAGATGGCAGCCAAAGTACATGGGGTTTCTTTTTGAGGTGATGACAATGTCCTAAAATTGGGGTGATGGTTGCACAGCTTGTAAATATACTAAAAACCATTGAGTTGTGTACTTTAAATGGCTGAATTATATGGTATGTAAATTACATCTCAATAAAGCTGTTTTAGAAAAAGTGTGGCATTAAAGCAACGACAGACCAGTAGAGGAATGGGGAAAAATCAAATGGTGAAAATTTTATCCTTTACCCCACGTGACATGACCTCTTGCCAGATATCCTCGTGTTCCTCATGGGTCTAGTTCCGTGGCAGGCATGAGTGTGGCGGAGAGAGGATGGGCTTTGAAAGTATCAGGTAGACCTGAGTTCGAATCCCATTCTGCCATTATTTGCTGGGTGATAACTGGGCAGGTTGCTTAATTTCTCTGTGGTGGTTTTCCTTCCGTAAAACGGGGCTAGTAGTACCTATCCTATGGAGTCTTTTAAAAGAGCTCGGTGAAGGTAGCCATTTTCATCCTATAACAGGATAGAGGTATCAGAAGAGAAAGCCGGTCCGGTGTTGCCCTCATGCCTGTGCCTGATGCTAGGTTAAAGGACTGCTGTGTGTGGACTCAGCCATCCGCTGAGGACGGAGGTCATGAAGGCATTGGTAGTCTTCAGCTAACTTGCTGGATTTTGTTTCACAATTTTTTTCTACCTTAATCTACATGGTTTGAGTAGGTTGATGGCAGGCTCTTAGAGAACCCACTCCTGTCCCTTCCTTCATGAAGCCTTCCCTGACCCTGCTTCCCACCCTAGCTCACTGCTCCCTTCCCAGTGTTCCCTCAGCCCTTGGTGCATGTTGGTTCTAGCAGTTATCAGCTCGTGCCATTTTTATTTATTTACACATCTGCCCTGCCCATACACTGAGCAATCCAGGGCAGGGATGTTGGCTTTTTCAACCATGGGGCCCCGTGGCCTTAAGCCCTGTGCCTGGCACTAATGTTTGTTGAATGAATGCCCAAAGGTTTCAAGTCTGATGACAGAAACCAGATTGGAACTGGAAACACCAGTTTAGGCACCACGTGCGAGAGGTAGCAGGTGGGTTTCCTGGAGCAGTGTTTCTGTCCCGGTACCACCTTAGGGGGTGGGACAGCTGCCAGAGCCAGCCTTGTCCTCCTCCAGAGGGTCAGGACAGCTGGTCTCCAGCTAGGAACCCACTGGCCGAGGTTGTGGGGACCAGGAGAGAATGCCCCAGCCACTGGAAAGCCGGGCTCATTACTTCATAGTGCCACTGCTATCTGCATTCTTAATTCACTTCAAATCAGATTTTTATTACGTAGCAGCTGTATCCAAGACCGGCTTCTGATTTATTGAGGGAAGCCAAGAAGGAGAGGCAGTGTAATGGCTAACAGCTGTATTCTGGAAGCTGACTACCTGGGTTGGGATCCTGGCTCCCCCATGTGCCAGCTTTGGGATGCAGGGCAGGTAATATAACCTCTCTGTACCTCAGTTATTTGAGCTGGAAAATGGAAGATGGGACAGTCCCCTGATAGGATTATTTTCATCATTAACCATAAAATAAGCACTATATAAATGTTTACTGAGCAGCTTGTGTTTGTTGGATTACTTAAAAAAAATGAATCCACCTTGCTGTGTTTGTCTTCCTCTCTCTAACCAAGAGCCCTAAGTGGGGCTCTGAGGCAAAGAAGAGTTCTTGGTCACGCTAGCTGATGAAAAGGAAAAGTAGATAGTCAGCTTGGTCTGCCAGAACTCAGGTGTTTATTCTTTCTTAGTGGAAGAAAATACCCCCAGAAAAGGATTTCTGTGACCATATTTTTGTGCTGCTTAAATTTAGTTAAAATGCTTTGGAAGATAACTGCCAGGCCATTAGTTTTAGAAAGTCTGTGTGTTGTGGTCAAGCACACTGAAGTAGTCTCTAGAAACATTATTTAGCCTTTTCCAGCTTTAGTGTCCCTGGATAAGATGACCTTTAGGGCCGTTAACCCCCCCATAAGCCCCGGGTTGAAGTAGCCGGCCTCCCTGCAGACTAGAGAACATGGCTGGCCTGGTGCCCCAGCATGTGCCTCTCTGTAAGCGTGCAAGTGATCTAATTAAGCTGATGGTGGAATACAGCGAAGTTTGCGTTGTATTGGGTTGACTTCTGTGTTGTTGTTGTTTTTCGTTTTGTTTTTTTTGGTGGGGGAGAGGGTAGTATAATGATTTTCCAAGTAGTATGAATTATTATCATATGTCAAATAATTGAGCCTTGTGTTGATGTGATCTTTGCTTTATTGGTGTTTTTCCATCAAGGAATTTCTAAACACAGATTTTGGAAAGATATTCTTAACCTATTTTGTTTTGTGTTATAAGGTCAGACTAGGGGCCCATGTTCCAAGGGAGGGAATGGTCCGGCTCTGTTCTGGCCACCACCACTTAAATGTAGCATCTAGCTTGCCATAGGGGTTGTGGGGGGTGCCCATGTATCTTCTGGGAGGGTACTTTGGGGGAAACTGAGCTCTTGAAATATTTGTTTCTTGTGTTCTTACAGATTAGTTTCAATACCTGCTCTTTCTTGTAGTGTTTGTATTTTTTTTATATTGTTGCATACGTTTTTCAAGCACTTTTTTTTTTTCAAAGATTTTATTTATTTGACAGAGAGAGACACAGCGAGAGAGGGAACACAAGCAGGGGGACGGGGAGAGGGAGAAGCAGGCTTCCCGCCGAGCAGGGAGCCCGATGCGGGGCTCGATCCCAGGACCCTGGGATCACGACCTGAGCCGAAGGCAGACACCTAACGACTGAGCCACCCAGGCGCCTCTATATTGTATGTATTCTCATGGGCGCATACATTTTAAAATGAGTTAGGACATCTTCCTCTTACCCTAAAGCTATATTTATTCTTATTTTTCCCTTCACTGTTTTTTGTTTTTTTTTTTTAAAGGCAGGTCACCCGTGACCTGAGATGCTGCATTTTTCTTTTTAAAGATTTTATTTATTTATTTGCCAGAGAAAGAGGGAGAGAGCACAAGCAGGGGGAGTGGCAGGCAGAGGGAGAAGCAGGCTCCCTGCTGAGCAGGGAGCCCGATGTGGGGCTCGATCCCAGAACTTCGGGATCATGATCTGAGCCGAAGGCAGACGCTTAACCGACTGAGCCACCCAGGCGCCCCTCCCTTCACTTTTAATTCTTTATAAAACTCTAGGAAGAAAGGTGTTTTGTGGTCTGGTTTTTACTTCTGGGGAATCACAGGTGCACATCTGAGTGCCTTCGGAGGCAGCCTGTGCTGCGGAGAGACTGGGGTCTCCGGCACTGAGCCTGCATCCGCTTCCTCTGCATCTCCCACTGTTGAGCTGCTTTGCCTTGCTGTGTGGAGTCACAAAGGGAAGTTGAGTTTTATATGTAGGGACCATGTAAGATCATCCCATGCAAGGAAGTCCCTGTCACGTTAACTCCTGTGATGCCTGGCACCTTAGCTCCAGAGCAGGTCTTTTTTCCCTCCTGAGTGGAAGGATCAAATACAAGGAGAGATCTAAGGCTGTCATATGCAGTGTAAGCTAGTTCATATACAAGTTGATTTTGGGGGGGTCATATGACTTCTCCGACCTCCTCTCTTTCTCTCGAATACCGAGATTTCTGTTTGGCCACTTTCTGAAAAGAAAGCTCTTCTGTGATGGTCCTAGCTGGCCTGGAGCAGAGGTCTGAGGACCTGGTGCCCGGAGGGTGCCTGCAGCAGGGTAGGGGACTGGCCTCATCTCGCTGCAAGGAGTCGGCAGCCAACAGGAAATGATGAAATGTGCTGGGAGAATTCGGCTGGGAGCTGGAGGTCAGACATACCAGCAGGGTCGGAAGGAGGCAGGTACGAAAGCTGATCTGCAAAGGGAGGCAGTCGAAGCTGGCATTTGACAGAAAAACGTGAGTGTGCTATTTAAGGCCTGTATTTCCTTTAAGGGAGACCTTTTTCAAAGCAGAGTTTTCATTGATTTTTTTTTTTCTGAGTGCTTGATTGAGAAATCTCACCTTTTAAACACACTTAGTTTTAGAGCTTCTTGATGGATGTGTTCACCCAGTTCAGTATTAACCGAACAGTGTGGAGTGGAGTGTTTTATTCAAAATGCTTTGAGAAAATGTCAGAGTAAATGTTTGATTTTCTTGGTGAATAGATTTTGGCCTAAACAAGTGAAAGATCGTGCTTTATAATCTTTACTCTGGTTTTAGAACATATATGCATGCTTCATTCCTAAATAGATGGAATAAGAAACTTTGGCATAGCGTAGGTCAGCTTACATACTCCCAGCTGTATTGTTTTCTTACTGGGGAGCTAAATGAGTTACTTGAGTTAACTATTAATAGAGGGTTGGTTTCTTTTCCGACTCTCAGGCATTATGTCTTTTACATACTTTCTTAACAGCCAGATCTAACCTACAAACACGGAAATGGGACTCGGGAGAAAAAGCGAACAAATTAGCTTCTCTGGTTGACACTGATTGCTGTTTCATGGCCATCTGCTCCAGCCTCCCAGAATGAGCCTGTGGCCGGCTCCAAGGCCCCCTCTGCCTTCCTCCTCCGTCAGTTCTTTCTTGAATTCCTCTTCGCAGCTGGACCCGGTGCCCTCCGTTCCATCTGACTGCTGTCACTAGACACTGTGCTTTTATTTTTAGTAGGTACCAAAATGTAAAAGTTTTTATTGTTCCAACAACTGAGCAGCCTTACATACATATTTGTTTCTTATCTGCAAGTCATATTCTGGAATTGAAAATTATGGCTCCCCTTCCCTCCTTCTTGTTTATGCAGTACTGTGCTTCTAATTAGAGGTTTTGTTTTTTTTTTTAAATCCCGAAACTTGAGTGATCCGTCGCTAAATGAATATACTTTTTAGGTTACCTTGTGCCGTAAACATTAGAAAGGCAGCGTCAGGGTCTTCTTTCTGGTCTCCAGAAAGTGCCAGGCCGGTACAGTCTGTGCCACATAGAGAAGCCTGTTTTCTTGTTAGGGTGTTACCTTGAATGATTTGTGTATTTCTGACACTTTTAGGGGTGTGTTTTCCTATTTTTTTTTAGAAATCTCCCAAACATATGATATTTCTCTCAGACCTTAATGAGGTCCATAGGTTTTGCCCTTGCTGTTATAATTCTGAGTATCTCCTCAAATTCTTCTTCGCACTAAGATATCTTACTGAATTCTAGATGAACTTTAAATGCTGCATTTGTGAAAATAAGAGGTATCATAACTTCAGACTGAAACATGTCTTGCAGGTCTGAGATTTATGCCAGTAGTAAAAATAAGCCTCCCCCTCTTTCTTTTTATACATCGTTAGTCCTCTGTTTTGCCCAGCCACATAATTCTGCTATTCATTTGGTGGCATAGTTAAAAAGATGGGAACATGATATTTAGAGTTGTAATGACGACTCCTGGCAGTATAGTCAGGCCCTTCATTTTTTTTTTTTTTTTAAACAAAGGAATTAAGACCAAGAGGCGACATACCTTGTTGACTTGTCCAAGGTCACACGGCTTGTTGGTAGCTGAGTGAATCTAGACTGACTTCTGGATCACCGGCCTCTCTTCTCCTGCTTTCTTGACATATTAACTCACGATTAATAGGACTTGGCTAGGAATGGCTTTTTTCTTCTGATGAGTCCATTTTCATTTGTTTCATTTTCAAATATTCAGCTTTTATGCAATAACTTCCCTAAGTTAGTACCACTGGGCATAGGTATACAGTGAATTACCTGAAGCCCGAAGAGCGTTGACATTTCTTCCCCCAAGAGAGATTTTTTTTCTTAAAATAAAGAGCTCTCTATTGCATAAAGTTTTTCTTGCTTCAGCCCTAAACCAGGCCTTACTCAGTTGTTACTGTTGTAAGCATACCTCATTATATGATTACCTGCTAGCTGAGAAATCCAAACTTAATAAATTCACAGCTATTACAAGAGACAGACAAAAGTACTCAGTTCTTTGAAAGAGGATTCTTCAGGATGTAAGAAGAAACCCTGAAGTCTGGGGGCATTTCAGTCTGTCTGAGGGAGTACTGATGGCTCTAAGTCTGGACTGCCCAGGTTTTAGAATGTGGCAGACTTTATTTATTTTTTAACATATAATGTATTATTTGTTTCAGAGGTACAGATCTGTGATTCAACAGTCTTGCACAATTCACAGCTCTCACCATAGCACATACCCTCCCCAATGTCTATCACCCAGCCACCTCATCCCTCCCACCCCCCACCACTCCAGCAACCCTCAGTTTGTTTCTTGAGATTAAGAATTCCTCATATCAGTGAGGTCATATGATACATGTCTTTCTCTGATTGACTTATTTCGCTCAGCATAACACCCTCCAGTTCCAGCCACATAGTTACAAATGGCAAGATCTCATTCCTTTTGATGGCTTCATAATATTCCATTGCATATATATACCACATCTTCTTTATCCATTCATCTGTTGATGGACATCTTGGCTCTTTCCACAGTTTGGCTATTGTGAACATTGCTGCTATAAACATTGGGGTGCACATACCCCTTTGGATCTCTACATTTGTATCTATGGGGTAAATACCCAGTAGTGCAATTGCTGGGTCATAGGGTAGCTGTATTTTCAACTTTTTGAAGAGCCTCCATGCTGTTTTCCAGAGTGGCCGCACCAGCTTGCATTCAGAATGTGGCAGACTTTAAAACGATACATTATCATGTTTAAAAAAAAAAAAAAGAGGGTAATGATTTAATATATAAAAGTGGAATTTATCCACAACTTTCCAGAATCAGTTAAATAGAGTCTCTTCTAAAATTGAATTTGAGTCCTTCTGAAATTCAAGTCTGGGAATTAGATGCGAATAGAGGCCTAAATGAGAGCAGTGGGTAACTCTTCTTAGACCCTGATGTGGTGTCACTGTCTGTCCAAAGTCACCTTAAATTCCTTGCAGAGGTTCATAGAAAAGTATTACTTGTATTTTTTGAGGTATTTAAGAGTGTATGCCTTCAAGAATTTCAGAAACAAGTACACTATAGGAAAACAAGTATTTTCATAGACACTTCAATTGTATTTGAAATTGTGGTCAATAACTTTATACCTATTTTAATTTATAAAAGCTAAGAATGAAGTAGGATATGTGAGCAATGTTTCTATGCAGTAGGTCAGCACTCTGTCTTCCCCCCTGCTGTTCGGGCAGGCACTTCTGTCATTACCCTTGAAGAAGCTGCTGCTTTCAGTTGAAGAGCCAGATGACCACATCCAAAGGTCAAAGAAAGGGCGAGGAGAGAGTGGCTTGGTTCACTTCTCCCATAATTTAGTTACCTTTGTTCCCCAACTAGCATTTTATCTTTACTGTTATATTTTCAGTACACATTAAGTATAATAGTTTAACTGGCTTCCTTTTCTTAATGTATAATTGGTCTTTTTAATATATATGCATATTTATAATTATACATTATAAATATAGGTATGCATAAACATATAATTTATATGCAATTGTCCTAGTCAGTAAGTAATGTTTGATATTCTTCCTTGCCCCTAGCTTCTGTTTACTTTAGTGTGAATTCTGGTCTGCCTATGAATTTAAAGATGTGAAGGGGGAATATGGTCCTGGCTTTGTTGCAGACTGTGCAGGGGTTAAGGGCTGCTTTTGGCCCAGAAGTCTGTGAGAGTTTATGCTATTGGTGTCATCTGGGCCTTCCTCATTTTCATCTCTGTTCAGGGCTTCTCTCCAGGACAGCTTCTAGTCGTGGCTTAGAACCTTCTCTAAGGCTATGAAAAAACTTCTCTCAGTATGTCAGCTAGATCCTAGGGCCTAGAGCCAGGTAAAGAGCAGAGCGAGCGTGTGCATGCGTGCATGTGTGTGTGTGTGTGTGTGAATAAAGGGAAGTAATAGTGGAAAACATGGGCCATTAATTTGAATGAATGAATGAGTTGCAGTGGTCCCCTTTTCATGGAGGCTGCTTTTGAAGGCACTGTAATCCTGTTTCACCAGACTGGTCTAAATGCATTTGCATCTTACAGTTCTGCCTTGATACCAGATGACAGACTAGATGCCTACTTAACATCTCCTCCAGCCCTGGGAGTCTGCCCTGAAGTTTTTTCTCATTAGACTCTGTCATTAGTGAATCATAAAGAATTAATTTTTACGTGGACCGATGAAGCATATTGTTCTATTTTTGGTTAACTTAAAGAATCTGACAGGAAGTATTCTGAATTTGAAATGTGTGCCAATGGCCATCGCAGTAGTAAGGGATTACAATCTTTCCTTTCCTTTCCTTTTCCTTTTCCTTTTCCTTTTCCTTTTCCTTTTTCCTTTTCCCTTTCCTTTCCTTTCCTTCTTTCCTTCTTCTTTCTTCTTTCTTTTCTTTTCCTTCCTTCCTTCTTTCTTTCTTTCCTTTTCTTTCCTTTCTGTTCCATTCCTTTCCTTTCCGTTCCATTCCTTTTTTTAGCATGAAGCCTGTGCTGAATTTCATATTCAGTCTTGTTTCCCATCAGAATTGTTCTGCAGTGGAGTCCTTAAGGGAGATTAGGGGAGAATGATTTTGCTTACTTGACAAAATGTTGTTGATGTAGTTGAACTTCCCAATTTGGAATTCTGTCTTTGTTTTCAGTATCGGTAGTGCTAGTAGAGCAAGATAAATGAAGTACAGGGCAGCTTGGGGACAGCAAAGGGACCTCTTTATGGTTCTTCTCCACTGTGAACTGACGCATAAAGAAAAAATAGCACAGGGCACAGTGGTCTGATGACCAAATACCTGTTGACCTGGAAAGCAGAAATGTTTTGTTAATTCACCACCTATGAGTGTGTTCAGCGCAGGTTCCCTGAGGTCTGGCCCGTACCGTGCAGGAAGAATATTATACAGCGAGACCCCGAGGCCACGCAGAGAAGCATCAGGGCCACTTGTGGAGAAGCCTTTGCATATTTAATGTTGAACTCCAAGATACTACATTTATACTTAGCCACATCCAGTGGACTGCTAATATTGAGGAGTGTGAGTTTGGGATGGTAGGTGTTGTCATAATGATGAAGACTCATAGCAGGGCTCATGTAGGCTGTGATCATCCTACAGCCTGACTGCTCTCACTGATGGACAAACAGGCACCTGGGCGAGCTCTGTGTTTATTTCCAACCATCCATAGGTCACCACCTGGAGGGCCAGTTCACCTGGATGATGGGTGGCTGGATCGGGTGATTTGCTCATCTGGGCCTGTGTGCGTTCATACGGTTAGTTTGCCCACTTGGCAGAGTCTCTTGTCCACCCGGTGTACCTCAGGTCTTTCTTCTGAACTGTTTCTCTTTGTGACATTGCCCCATATCTTGCCTCCAGAATGAGGAATTTTAAATCCCTGTTTGCTCCTCCGCCCCTCATTCGTACCTAGCATAATCGTTCACAGTGTCCTCTGTCCTGGTCTCTTAACCCTTTCTCTTGCTTCCTCTCTAACTCTAGAGCTGCACTGCCCAGTTTAGCAGCCACTAAGCACATGTGGCTATTTATATTAAAATGAAGTAAAATTCAGTGAGATTAAAAAAGACAATTCCTCAGTGGTACTAGCTGTAGTTCAGGTGTTCCACAGCTGGTGGCTGGTCTGTTGGACGGCTCAGGTCTAGATGCCTGATGGTCTGTTCTCCACTCTCTGTCGGAGGGAACTTTCCTTCCTGGACTGTGACCAGGTCCCTCCCCATAACCTTCTGGAGGAGCCCAAATCCCTAGTGTGGCCCTCAAGGGGCTTAGCCTGCTGGCACCTGCTTTGCCTCCTTGTATCCAGTTCTTCCCTCTCCTCGCCCCCCACTCCACATTCTTGGTCTTTCATACATTTTTACCTTAGTGCCTGCTGCACTTTCTCTCTCCAGAGTATCATTCCCTGCCTGAGCATTCCTGTGCAGGCCGTAGATCTAGTGCCACCCGGCTCTCTCCCTGGCTTTCTTCAGGTTGATCTCATTTTCTCTTTGTACTCCAGGGTACTTGTAATGACACGATGGTACTGGCCTCAGAGAGAGTACCGACGGGTGCTTATCCTGTGGTGTTGTGGTTTGTCTCTCTCTGTGGCAGGCACGGTGGTTAGGCTTTGGGGACAGATAGACTTAATTTCAAAAAACCAACCCTTTACTTGCCAGGTGGCTTTGGGCAAGATACTTAACTTCCCTGAGTTTCAGTTTTTGGTGCAAAAAGGTGATTTTATTAAAGCATGAGTACAGGACCCGTGGGCAGAAAGAGCTGCTGCTATTTTCCCCATGTTAAATGAATCCAATGCATAGAGCCCCCACACTGTGCTTAGAGAGCTCCTAAATCGTAGCAGAGAGCCATCACTCTAAATGTTATTCCAGTACCCTTCAGCCCTGCAAAAGCCACATCATCTACCAATAATGATGTTTTTTTTTTTTCTTCTTCTCTAATTCTTGTACCTTTTACTTGTTTTTCTTATGGCATTGGCTAATATCCCCAGTACAATTTGAATAGAAAAGGTGATAAGCAGCTTTTTCTTGTTCCCATGCTTTCTATTTGCTACAATTCTGGTAGAGGTGTTTTGTTTTATTTTGTTGGTTTTCTTTTGTTTCAATTGAGTTCCATCATCCTTCCCACGTCCATTGCATTTGTTTTTTCTCTCCCTTTCTTTTAGTCTAGAAATTAAATTATCTGTCTAGCCCTTTAGTGGTTATCCCCTACATGTTTTAACACATAACAAATCTAAAGTAACACTTTCCTCTTGGAAAGATTTAAAACATTTTAACTCCACACCCCTCCCAACTTATTCAGCATTTTCTTTCTGAATTTTAGAATCCTGTAAATTAGATATTATGTTTCATATAGTCAATGCTGTTTATATATGTTAGTGTATTTACCTGTATATTTGCTTGCCATTTCTTCTTGTGCTTCAGGCTTTCCCTCTGAGATCATTTCTTTTTGCCTGAAATAGACCCTTTAGAATTTTCTTTTCTGTGATGTCCTTTTCTGGGGGGAGGGGGGTGGTATCTATTTTATCTGTTTGAAAATATCCAGTTCTTATTAAAACTAGTTTTGCTGGGTATGGAATTCTGAGTTGGCAAATATTGTTGCTTGGCATGTGGAATATATCACTGCAGTGTCTTCTGCTTTCATTGTTGCTCTTAGTCCAGTTGTCATTTTTTGTGGTCTTTTCTCTCTGGCTGCCTCCATGATCTTTTCTGTGCCTTTGAGGTTCTATGTTTTACTTTATCTTGGTGTGGCTTTCTCTCCCTTTCTAAAATCTGACTTGATTTCATTGGGCTTCCTTGATCTGTGGTTTAGTGTCTTTCAGCATGCTGAAAAATGGTCTTTAAAGATTGCTTCTTACCCATCCTTAATGTTACCTCCTTCTGGAAGTTTCTTAGATGTAAGTTAGGCTTTACTGTTTTTCCCAAGTCTCTAATCAATCTTTTATATTTTCTTTCTTTCTCTCTATTACCTCAGAGAGAAAGCTGACTTATCTACCTATATTTCTTCTTTAAATTTGCCTTTTTGGTGTCTTTAGATTCCTTTATGATAATTTAGAGTAGAATAAAGTGATGCAATTATATTTTATTCAGCTTTTAAAATTTTTCAGTGGGAGGGCACATGGGTGGCTCAGTTGGTTAAGCGACTGCCTTCGGCTCAGGTCATGATCCTGGAGTCCCGGGATCGAGTCCTGCATCGGGCTTCTTGCTCAGCGAGGAGTCTGCTTCTCCCTCTGAACTCCCCCCCTCATGCTCTCTCTCTCTCATTCTCTCTCTCTCAAATAAATAAATAAAATCTTTAAAAAAAAAATTTTTTTTTCAGTGGCAGACTCATTAAGATACCTGGTTTGCCTTGCTGCTAAAAACAGAAGTCTGCTCTGTCATAGTGTGTGTTTGTGTCAGAGCCTAGCACATTCCTTGACTCATTCGTTCCAGGCATGTTTATTTTGCTCCTGTTGTGCATCAGTGCTAAGGATACAGGGGTGAACTTGACACAGTTCTTGTTCTTCAGGAGCTTGTGTTCTTGTGGGTGGTGAGAGACAGTATATAAATACATAATGTGGCACGGGAAGCTGAGTGTCATTTAAAAAAATAAAGCACAGTTTAGGGGCTGATATGTCAAAGGAATGGGGACAGGTTAGGCTTTTTAAAGAAGGTGATAATGTGAGCGGATATGTAATGATGTGAAGCAGCAAAGCCTGCAGAGCCTGGAGGAGGGGTGTTTCTGGCAGAGAGGAAGCAGGTGTGAGGATAGGTCTAAGCCTGGTGCATTAGGAGGCCCATGGGAAGGTCACTGTAGTTGGGGGAGCCAGGGGTAGGGGTTGGAATGAGCCGATACTGGAGCTGGAAGTTGGGACCAGATCGCATGGGACCTTGTAGGTCAGGGCAGGGAGTGTAGATTAGTGATGAGCATTTTTCAGCATGCTGAGAGACACAATTGTTGGCAAGTTTTAAGTTTGGTGGCTTGACCCAGGGTAGCTGAAACAGAGGTGGTGTGAGGTGGCCACATTCTAGCTTTGTTTGAAGGTGGAGCTGATGGATGTAGGTTGTGAGGGAAGGAGAGGTGTCAGGGGTGGCATGGGGGTATTTGTCCCAAGCGGCTGCTTAGATGATGGAGCCTTCACTGAAAGAGAAAGACTGGAGTCCCGGGATCGAGTCCTGCATCGGGCTTCTTGCTCAGCGAGGAGTCTGCTTCTCCCTCTGAACTCAGATACTGGGGGTATTTGTCCCAAGCGGCTGCTTAGATGATGGAGCCTTCACTGAAAGAGAAAGACTGGAGTCCCGGGATCGAGTCCTGCATTGGGCTTCTTGCTCAGCGAGGAGTCTGCTTCTCCCTCTGAACTCCCCCCCTCATGCTCTCTCTCTCTCATTCTCTCTCTCTCAAATAAATAAAATCTTTAAAAAAAAAGGTCACTGTAGTTGGGGGAGCCAGGGGTAGGGGTTGGAATGAGCCGATACTGTGCCTTTGAGGTTCTACGTTTTAGAACCTGGGGGATGGCTCCTCCATCCCCCAGACAGTAGGAGCCTGTCTGGGGGATGGAGGAGCCAGGGCTGAGTTTTGCGCAGTGCGTCAGAGAAGCCCATCAGGTGCCAAGGAGTTGATGCTGAGCCAGTGGTTGGGGCTGTGCTGGACTGGAGTTCAGAGGAGAGGTCTGTGCTGGGGAAATAAAGTCAGGAGGCATCAGCGGGGGGCTGGTGTTGAAAGTCACAGGAAGGAGGGATCACCTAGAAACTGGTGTGCAGGGAAGAGGAAGAGTGCAGAGGCCTGGGCCCTATGGCCTTTCCGGCAGTGAAGGTGCTGCTAGGTGCTTTGCGGGACAGGGCTGGAAGGTGTGTGGGTGCTTGTACTGAGTGAATGTAAGTGATACACAGGCCAATTATCAGTGACTTGAAGATAAGGGACATGGTTGGATTCCTTTACCAAAAATCTTGGGTTTCATGCTTATGGACATTACAGAAGGTGCCTAGGGCACTGCCTTATTTTCCTTTTGAATTTTCAAAAGTGACCCAACCAGTATTCTTAGGGCAGAAAAATTAAAAAAATACAGATACGCACCAAGAAAACTCCCAAACTCACATATTCCGCCATCCAGAGATGGTGAATAAATGTTAACATTTATTCAAGTATTTGCTCTTTCCTCCTCAGGAAGACCTTTGCTGACTACCGTCCTGTCTATAGTAGACCCCAACACTCTGTCCCTCACTGGCTTCATGTCCCAGCCCAGCCCTCAACACCACCTGCTGCGACATTCCCTCCTGGTGTGTCTGCAAGTCCTCTGGCCCCTGGAACGCCAGAAGCCCTCAGTACACTTCGCTGAACGAAGCAGTTCACATTTTGGTACATAGCCTTCTGGACTGTTTTTCTGCATAATCACCTACTCTTAAACCTTGATTTTTAAATAAGCTAAAGTGGTCAGTAATTCAGACCTAAGGTGCCACAGCAAAGCCACCTGTGCCCTTGTGGGAGTTGGGTGCTGTCTTCAGTCTGTGTCCAGCCTCTTCGAGCAGCTCCTGAGCCTGGGCCGTGGTTGGAGCACCCCATCCTCACTCTCACCTGGCCACAGGCCTCAGGCCTCCCCCTTCCTCTCCAAACTGCTCTCCCGCTTGCCCCTCCTCTGTCCTCCATCCTCTCTCCTCCCTGTCCCCTAATCAGGTGTGACCTTGGCTCTACCATGAATTCCTGGGCTGCAGGGCTGGGTCTTATTATGGACTTACTTCACTCCCTTCCCCCAGCTCTTAGCAGGGTTTCTGGCACTCAGAAAGTCAATGTTTAAAAAAAAAAAAAAGTGAGAAATAAAAAATAAATTAAAAAAAAAGAAAGTCAATGTTTTTTGAAGATTGGGATAAATATACATAAAATTATAAAAATATTTTGATTTAATATAATTTTACTGAGTTTATCAGAATAAATTATATATTTTATTGAAAAGTTTAAAAATTTGGAACACAGGCTATTTTTTTTTTTAAGATTTTTTTTTTAAATTTATTTATTAGAGAGAGAGTGAGAGAGAGAGCGCAAGAGGGGGAAGGGTTAGATGGAGAAGCAGACTCCCCGCCGAGCAGGGAGCCCGATGTGGGACTCGATCCCGGGACTCCGGGATCATGACCTGAGCCGAAGGCAATCGCTTAACCAACTGAGCCACCCAGGCGCCCTTTATTTTTTTTTGAAGATTTTATTTATTTATTTGACAGAGAGAAAGACACAGCGAGAGTGGGAACACAAGCGGGGGGAGTGGGAGAGGGAGAAGCAGGCTTCCCTCGGAGCAGGGCGCTCGATGTGGGGCTCGGTCCCAGGACCTTGGGATTATGACCTGAGCCGAAGGCAGACACTTAACGACTGAGCCACCCAGGCGCCACCACAGGCTAGTTCTTGAGCTAGCCAAACTGACAAATGTTTTATAAAGGATAGCTCCTTGAAAGTCCTTTTGGAAACTTCTTATCTCTGCCAGCTCCAAAGTGTATAATCAGTTGCTCCTCATAATCCTGGGGCAGCAGCCCTTTCTGCCCACGGGTCCTGTCCCCATGCTTTAATAAAA
This sequence comes from Neomonachus schauinslandi, assembly GCF_002201575.2. Classification (NCBI taxonomy): domain Eukaryota; kingdom Metazoa; phylum Chordata; class Mammalia; order Carnivora; family Phocidae; genus Neomonachus; species Neomonachus schauinslandi. Next base: position 6,447,821 of record NC_058407.1, read on the forward strand.
CTACCTTTTGCACTGAAAAAAAAAAAAGGGATAGGCTCTTTCTGCATCTGTGTGTGTATGTGAGAGAGAGAGAGAGAGAGAGGGAGAAAGAGAATGCGTGTGTATGGGCACGTGCTTGGGCACATAGGGCGTGTGCATTTGTGCGTGTGTGTGAAGTATCTGCACGTGTGTGTGTGCATGTGTGCACATGTGAGCATGTATGTGTGCTTGGTAGTAAAATTGAAGTTAAGGTAGTATCCAAGGCATTTTCTTGAGAGCTTCTCAGATAATGCTTGTTATATATGGTAATTGGGTATTTTATCATAAATGGAAGTGCCATTAATTCTTCTTTGTAATATGGTAACTGGAAATGTTTATTAGGTAGCATCAGGAAAAAAAATATGTAAGAGGCTTGGTTTTTGTTTTGTGTTCCTGGAGTTTTCTGCATGTAAGTCCTGCTTACCCCGGTGACATCTGCCCCGTGGGCCAGAGAAATCAGGAGGAGCTGGACTAGGGACAGGCAGGTAGAGATGAACACTTACTGAGTGCCTGGTGAATGCAGGCACTCACATATAACGTGTTATTTATTTTTATTTTATTTTATTTTTAAGTAGGCTGCGACCCAGCATGGAACCCAGCATGGAACCCAGCACAGGGCTTGAACTCACAACCCTGAGATCAAGACCTGAGCTGAGATCAGGAGTCGGACGCTTAGCTGACTCAGCCACCTAGGCGCCCTAGTGTGTCATTTAAATGTCTCATAATGTCCCCATGAAGTAGGTTAGCCATGTTTGTCCCCATTTTACACGTAAGAAGAATGAGGTTTAGTTGTTAAAATTTGCCTCTGTCGCAGCTAGTTCAGACCTGCTCTTTCTCCCTGTTTAGGGGGAACTTTAGCTTCTAATTTTATGTTTGGTTGTAGCTCATTAGTTTTAGATTGTTGCTTGATAAGTGTTCGCTATTCATTTTTCCAAATTACTGGGGAGGCCCTCATGTTATGTGAACTTTTTAAAAAATAAAATCACTGTCAAATTAGAACTCCGTTGTCAGTTTGTCACACCAGGTCCACACTGGCCCCGTAGCTTTCTCTGGAGCAGAATGCTTTGGCTCGTGCTTGTACATTTGAATGAAACGGAAGACCGTCTTGATCAAGTGCCATCATGGTTGAGTGCATAATACTTAAAAATCAAATCCTTTGTGGTTTGCATGACCTTTTTGGTTTGTTTTTTTTCTCCTTAACTTCAAAGGCACGTATTCACAGCACTGCTTGAGAAGTGTTTGAGCAGTTTATTTCCTGACGGCCCTGATGAGCGTGATGTCTACTCGGTGGTTTCCCGCCCGCGCTCACGTCAGCACAGAGTAGCTGCTCGCAGCATGGAGCAGATCTTCTCGCAGTGTAGTGAGTGACTCAGGCTGGTGACCTGGATGGCGTGCCCTTCAGTGCCCTGCCACTCTTTGACAATTATCTCTCTCTCCTTAAAAGCCACAGCCACATCCCAGGGCTTGGCCTCAGAGCCTGGGTGCCCCTGGGCTGCAGTTCATATCCCTTCTGTCTGCCATGCAGTGTCCTCTACCTGGAATGCCCTTCCCTCCCTCTCCAGCTGCTGAATCCCCACTGAACGTCAGCCCCGTGCACCCTGTCTGGACCCTCCTGTGTGGTCCCACCGTGTTTTGTGCAGAATTCTCTCCTGGTACTTGTCCCTGTGGTGGAGGTTAAGTGTCCATTAAGCCCGTGAGAGGGCAGATGCCTCTGTGATCGTGCCTGAAGTCTTTGACTGAGGTTGGCCCAGAGTCACCCTCATTCTGGCAGCGCTCTGTCATCGAGGGCCCCCATACTGGCACTGTGCCAGGTCTCAGACAAAGGCCATTTGATCCTCCCAACCTCGAAGGCAGATTGGATTCCATGTCTTAGAGACACAGTATCAATCACAGACCTCTTAAGTATTTTGCCAGAGTGACTGGGCCATTAAGGGGTCCTGCCAGCGTGTCTCGCGAAGAATCTGAGATGCAGATTTCCGAGGCCTTCTAGATGGATGCATCCAGGTATGCCGCGTGCTTCTCTCCCACGGTCCTCAGTTTGCAGGTGGGCTGTGACCCCTCCAGAGGACGGGTGGTGTGCTCAGGAGGCTGACTTGGAGGGAGGGGAGACCAAGTGCCGCCGCTCTGCACAGGAAAAGAGGCAGCGGGGAGCTGCCCACAGAGGCCCTTTGTGTGACAGGAAGTCCTACTTGTAGAAGGGGCTGCTCAAAGTGGAGGGGTTGAAAGAAGCTGAAGTGCTTGACCTGAGGCCACTCTGACTCATGCGTGTTGTTAATAATGCCCTTTGTTGAATCTTGGGAACCTGCTTCAACAGACCTCGGAGGCCGCCTCATAACCACCCGCTCCCGGAGGCCAGTGTTCCTCTTCCTCTCTTTCCCTATCACGTCTGTCCTTGGTGAATGCCCCCATTTTCTTGCCTGAACAAAGGACAACCTCCTGACCCAGTCTATATTTTTTACTTCTGCCTTTGCCAGAAGACACTTTCTGGCTGATCTGGGCCTACGTGACTTTTCTTTTTTAGGGTTTAAGTAGTCTCTTGAGTTGCAAAACTTGCAGCTCAAGGAAGAAGTATCGCGCTGGGCAAGTGCTTCTGATTGAGGGAAGGAATTTTCGGGGGAGTGTTCGCTGTAGGTCCTCAAAGACTGGCATGGGGAGAGTGGGGCTGGGTAGTGAGTGTCTCTCCGAGAGTGTCAGGGGTAGAGATGAAATGAAGGTGCCTGAATCCACAGCCCAGTTCCCTGGAACTTCATCGCACATGTCTCTTGTATCTGTGGCCCTCTGTCACTTGTCAGGTACTGCAGCTAGGAGGTAAGGACACCCTGAAGTGAACGGGGAGCTGGTGGCGGTGACGAGCTGCTGTGTCCTCCTGTGCTCTCCAGCCCTGACACTGGCCGGGTGTGAGAGGAGCCGCAGACTTCCGGGGGGGGGGGGGGGGGGGGGGGGG
>NC_058407.1:6450882-6482612 GCF_002201575.2 Neomonachus schauinslandi
TGTGTGTGTGTGTGTGTGTGTGTGTGTGTGTGTGTGTGTGTGTGTGTGTGTGTGTGTGTGTGTGTGTGTGTGTGTGTGTGTGTTTAAGAGCCGCAGACTTCAGTTTTGGGCAGGCAGTTCTACATGTTGTGGCATAGCCGGGGCTCTTTGCTGGGTTGACATGGTGGCAAATCAATGAGCGCTTGTTCTTTAGTCCCTTCAAGTGAGTCTTTGTGGAACGTGACTGCCTGGGCAATCGGTCCAGAATGCTTACCTTCGCGAGGTGGAAGCCCCATCTGTTGAATGTGTTTAATCCTGGGTAACAGATACTTTCTTGAGATTTTGAAGACCATAAGTCGTAACCCTTTTCCACATTTAGAGTGGTAGAACTTTGGAACTTCAAAGACCCTTATTATGTAGCCCACCCCCACACTGTGGAGAAGGGAGAAGTGAGTGTGAGGAAGGTAGGAGTGGGACAGATCCACAAATGACTGTAGTTTCCTCCCCAGCATGGGCTGCTACCTGGGGCAGGTGACTCGGTGGCTCAGCCTTTGTTTGACCACATGTGAAATGAGGCCTCCTGCAGACTTGATGTGAGTGTGAGGGGCCACGTGTGGAATGACCCAGAGTATGGTAGGCACACAGCATGTTACTCCCATCCCCGTCAGGAGGCAGGAGGGACCTGTGATGTGTGCCGAGTTCTGGCGCAGGGTATCCCGTGCCCTGACAGGTCCTAAGGCTTTATTATCTTTCTCCATTCTTCACCCTTGGACTGCCTTAGACTTGGGGCACTTGTACTTCTGGATGCCCCACCCTGGATTATATTAGATACATTACTTAATGTACTCTACTATGTACTCACACTCCGTTCAAACATTTAAACTCATACTGCAGGTTGTTGGCTGTGGCTGAATGAGCACAGTGTGACTGGAATGCGGTGGGAATGGTGAGGCTGGAGGGGGCGGTGGTTGGAGCTGGGAGGCCCTGCTGGCCACGCTAGGAAGTTTTGGGAGGATTCCAAGTTGAAGTATAACCTAATCTTCCAAAAGACATGTCAGCCACCATGGCAGCATCATGGAGGATGAACGGAAAGGGGACCAGACTTGTATGCTGTTAGTGGTCTAGGCAAAAGAGGGTGGTGGCCTTACCAAAGGTAGTTGTGGGGGTGGGTGAAGCAGGAGGATTAAGGAGGGACTATATTGTCAGGTCTTGGAAACTGATTACGTGTGGTGAGGTCAGGAGGGGGTTGGGTGTGGGGAGAAAAGGAGTGTCTGGCTTGTGCAACTGGGTAAATGGTGGGACCATTTTCTGATGTGGGAAACCCAAGGACTGGGGTGGGCTTAGGGAAGGTAGGAAATGGTTTGTAGGGGCTTTGTGATGGCCTAGCAGCGGTGTCCAGAAGGCAGTCGGATGCATGGGTCTGGGCTTTTGGGCCAGAGATGCAGATCAGGGGACATGAGGTGAAAAGGATAATTTGATATGTGGGAATAGAAGAGCTTGCTTAGGTACAGTGTGCTGCTAGAGAGTAGGGCCTGGGTCAGAACCCTGAGGATCGCCAACATCTAAGGCCTAGGCAGAAGAGAGGGAGAAAAAGCAGGAGGGGCAGTGTTGTGAACACCAGGGGTGTGATTGGAGGAGGAGAGGAAGGGGGGTGGTAGGGAGGAGAGGGCGGGGCACTGAGAAGACCCCAGACTGCCATGTGTTTTACACTGGGAACCTGGGAAGTATCTGCAGCCTGACACCAGATGGTCTTGTTTTCTAGTCTGATCAGTTTCATCAGCGAGGGGAGGGGAAGCTGCAGGCGGAGAGGTGAGTGGTCAGCTCTGGGAGGAAGCTTGGCTGTGAGGGGTGGAGGGGTGGAGCGAGGTCCTGTGGCAGGGGGAGGAAGCGGGATGAGGGGCCAGCCTTAGGGGTGTGTGTGGCGAGGCCAGCCTGGGGGCGTGGATGCCTCTGAGTGGCAGCAAGAAGCGGAGGGGTTTCTGACTGCCCGCTTGCCCGTGTTCTGTCAGAGGGAAGGGAGATGGCCAGGGAGAAGGTCTGCAGGAGCCTTTGGGGGAGAGCTGGGGAGAGCTGCCTGGACACGAGGCAGCGGGGAGGACCCCCCTGAGGAGGTGTGACTTCTCTGCAGCACCCAGCAGACTGCTTGTAACTGTGGCAGAGGGTGGTGTTTTCACCAGGCAGGCGTGATGGTGTTAGTCCCCGTGGTGCCGTGAGGGTAAGAGGGTTGAAGACTGGGCGCTGGCCAGCCCAGGACGGAGGAAAGAGGAGGTGTGGAAATGAGGGTTTGTCTGATGAAAGACAACTCAGTATTACTGCCCCTTGAATGTCTGTTGAATTTTTCCATTAATAGGAATACTAGTCCAAAGGAAGAAACATGATTTTTATAGTTACAGAAGGAGGTTCTATGGTTACAAATAGGAATCAATTAAAAGTAAATACTGGGGAGTAAACACTGAGAAAGTGTCTGGGTGTCTGAATGATGAATTTATTGTATGTCCACTGCTCTGCTGGGCACGTTGGCACCTACCAAATAAGTGAGGCTGTTGAACAACCTCCCAGGGGCCCAACCTTGTCTCTTCCTCTACACATCACTGACCGGTGGCCTGCCCGCCTCTCCTTGAACTTCAGCAACAGCACTTACTGAGGATTCCTTCCCGGTATTGGAGAGCTTGAATTTTAGTGAATTTTGCTTTGTGTAAAGTCATGACCCCATTCCCTTGAAACACGAATCCAGGTTTGTTGCGTGAAGGAGGAGTGTGAGTTCTCTTTCCCCAGTACAAATACATGCCTCTTAAAATGCACATGCTAGGGGCGCCTGGGTGGCTCCGTTGTTAAGCGTCTGCCTTCGGCTCAGGTCATGATCCCGGAGTCCCTGGATCGAGTCCCACATCGGGCTCCCCGCTCAGCGGGAAGCCTGCCTCTCCCTCTCCCACTCCCCCTGCTTGTGTTCCCTCTCTCGCTGTGCCTCTCTCTGTCAAATAAATAAAATTAAAAAAAAAAAAAATGCACATGCTAAAGTTGTTTCACAGAAATAAGGAGCACTCAGCTGCATTACCACATGGTCTCCTTCAGCCTTTGTCACCCGACTTCATGATTTGTTGGTTTAGACATTCAGTCACTTGTCAAATATTTGAGCATCTACTTCATGCTAAGCAGTGGGGATACAAAGATGAAAACACGCAATTTTTGCCTTTAAAGTTTATGTGTAATAAATGTCTCTGTGCTGTTTTACTCAGCTTTTTCATTTATACCCAGTTTTGAACATAAAATGATTCACCTGCTTGTCCTTTAAAATGGCTATGTGGTGTCCCCTCTGTCCATTCACCATTGTTTTCTCAGTTTATGAGCATTGACTTGTCTCTAGTCTTTGCTGTTATAAATATCACTGGGATGAACATTTTGTTCAAACTATTTTTTTCTTTGAGTTTATTTGCTTGGGGCATATTCCCCAGGGTGGGACTGCTGGGCCAGAGGTTATAACTCCCTTGTTATTTCCAGATTTTTCCATGAAGCCTATCAGCAATGTTAGAGTACATTGTCTTTTGCTATAGCCCTACCCAAACTGGCATTGTCCTTTTAATTTTTCTTATTTTTACAAGTTATTTCCATTTTTTTTTTTTTTACCAGTCATCTTTTATTGGATGTTAATTCTGAATTAGAATATGAAAGGATTCAAGGATGCCAGGCAAAGGTCATGGTCAGGAATGCCAAATGTGCCTCCACACTGGGCCCTCTTCAGTGGTACTTGCGTAGCCGCTCATGTTTGAGTTCCTTGTAACAACGACAGTAGTTGAAAAGCACATAAGCTGCCAGCACCATAGAAATCCCAGCAACGCCCCCTTTCTTCACATTGACATACTTATTGTAATACCGGTAGTAACCTCTTTGAAATGCTCCAGCAATGCCCTTAGGGGTGAAATCCCGCATCAGTATCCAGCTGGGCAGCTCTCCCAGTTTCACATCCATGAGCTTCTTCTCCTTCACCGGTACGACTGACGCCATCTTGGAGTCCTGGGTGTCCAAAGTTATTTCCATTTTTTAAGGAAGTTTTGCTTCCCTCCCCACCCCCACATGGTAATTTGTTGTATCAGATTTGGCTAAGTTATGCTACAGTAACAAGCGAACCCCAAATCTCAGGCTTAACATAATAAAAATGTCTTACACTCTCTCTGCATATCCCTTGTGGGGTGTTGGGGGTGCAGTTCTACACAGTCACGTTGTGGCCAGGCCGATTCAGGAGATTTCCCTTTCCTATAGCTACAACGTGATCCCCCAAATGGATGACAGGCAAGAGAGAGAGGGCCGGGTACTTTGAACAAGGTTTTCACTAGGTGTGTGGCCTGGCTTAGCAGATCTAACTTCTGTGAGCATTCCTGTCTGTGCCCTAGCCATCTTTTCTCCTGTGTGTGCATCTCTGACAACTTCTTTGTGCAGTGGATTAGGATCCTTGGTCTTCATATGAGTCCTTAATATATTCTCAGTAATAAGATCTTTATCAGTTGTGTTGAATTCATTTTTCTTTCTTTGCTTTTCACATTACATTTTATTGTGCAGAGGTTTAAGTAATTACATGAGTCTTGGGCACATCCATCTTTTTCTCTATCTTTTGTTTCTTTAATATCACAGGTTTATCATTTTCTCTCTCTTTTTTATTTTTTCTTTAAGTAGGCTGCATGCCCAGTGTGGGTCTTGAACTCATGACCCCGACATTAAGAGTCGCACACTATACTAACTGAGCCAGCTAGGTGCCCCTACAAGTTTATCATTTTCTTAAAGCCAGAGAATAAACTATTTCTTTGAGTTGCTTAAAATAGATTTTTATTTGCCTCCAAATGAGACTTCACCTCCTCCCACTATATGTCAGGTGGTTTTAATCTTGTTAATTTTGGTCCTTGGTGATACCTGTTTGTTCTGTAACGTGAAAGAAATCTGAGCACAACAGTGCAACACCTCTTCATGATAAAAACACTCAACAAAGTAGGACTAGAAGGGAGTTTTGTTGGGTTGATAAAAGGCATGAATGAGAACCCATTGGGTTGGGAAAGGAAAGACTGGAAGGACAAGGATGTCTACTCTCACCACCTCTGTTCACATTGCCCTGGAGGCTCTACCCGGGGCAGTGAAGCAAGAAAAAGAAATAAAAGGCATATAAATTGGAAAGGAAAAAATAAAACCCTTTCTGTTTGCAGATGGCAAGTCCTTGTATATAGAAAACCCTAAGGAATTCAGTAAAAAACTATTAGAACTAATATCTGTGTTCAACAGGGTTGCAGGATATTAAGATCCATACATAAAAATAATGGTATTACTATACACTAGCAATGAATATCCAAAGAAGTACAAGACTCATACACTGAAAACTGTAAAATGTTGTTGAGAGAAATTAAAAGTGACCTAAGTGGGTGCCTGGGTGGCTCAGTTGGTTAAGCGACTGCCTTCGGCTCAGATCATGATCCTGGAGTCCCGGGATTGAGTCCTGCATCAGGCTCCCTGCTCAGCAGGGAGTCTGCTTCTCCCTCTGACCTTCCTCCTTCTCATGCTCTCTGTCTCTCATTCTCTCTCTCTCAAATAAATAAATAAAATCTTTAAAAAAAAAAAAAGTGACCTAAGTAAATGGAAAGCTATCCTACATCCATGGACTGGAAGACTTGATGTGGTTAAGATGGCACCACTCCCCAAATTGATCTACAGATTCAGTGTAATTCCTACCAAAAATGTCAACTACCTCCCTCCCCTTTTTTGGTTTGGTAGAAATTGACACACTGATTCTAAAATTCTTATGGAAATGTAAGGTACCCAGAATAGTCAAAATAATTTTGAAAAAGTGGAACAAAATTGGAGTACTCATACTTCCTAATTTCAAAACTTTCTACAAATCTATAGTATTTAAGACAGTGTGGTATTGGCACATAGGGTAGACATACAGATCAGTGGGGAGAATTGAGAGAACAGAGTTCAACTCTTATATTTATGTGGTCACTTGATTTTGGATGAGGGCACGAAGCCAATTCAATGGGGGAAAGAACAGTCTTTCAATAAATAGTTCTGGGACAACTTGGTATTTAGATATAAAAGAATGAATTTGGACCCCTACCTCATACCAAATATAAAATTTAGCTCTAAATGAATCAGAGACATCAATGGAAGAGCTAAATCTATAAAACTCTTAGAGGAAAGCAGGCACAGACCTTCCTCACTTTGGATTAGGCAGTGGTTTCTGAGATATGACACCAAAACACAAGGGAGAAAAATAGATAAATTGGACTTTATCAAAATTAGAAACTTTTTTTCTAAGGATGCTATGAAGAGAGTGAAAAGACAGCTCACAGAATAGAAGAAAATGTTTTCAAATCCTGTATCTGGTAAAGGACTTGTACCTAGAGCAAACATACAAAGAACTCCATTAACAACTCAGCAACGAGGTCGCCTGGGTGGCTCAGTTGGTTAAGCGTCTGCCTTGGGCTCCTGGGATTGAGCCCCGAATCAGGCTTCCTGCTCAGTGGGGAGTCTGCTTCTCCCTCTGTGCCACCCCGCCCCCCCCTCCAGCCCCGCTTGTGCATGCTTGCTCTCTCTCTCTTAAAAATAAATAAATCTTAAAAACAAACAAAAAACCCGCAGCAATGAAAGGACAAATAATTAAAAACTGGGCAAAGGATCTGAATAGACACTTCTCCAAAGATGGTACACGAATGGTCAAAAAGCACATTAGTCATTAGGGAAATGCCAGTCGAAACCACAGTGGGGTATTACTTCACCCACACTAGGATTGCTATAATAAAAAAAGGCAGCCACTGACTAGCGCTGGTGAGGATGTGGAGACATCAGAACCTCACCCACTGCTGGGGGTGTAAGGAGGTGCAGCCACATTGTTGAACAGTCTGGCTGACTGGTCGAAATAACTAACTTTCGAAAAACAGTTCCTCAAAAAGCTAGAGTGTTGTGATATGACCCTGCAATTCCACTCCTAGATATCTACCTGAAAGTAATGAAGACCCGTGTCCACGTAAAGAGTAAATGCTCATAGCAGCATTTACAACAGCCCCAAAGTGGAAATAACCCAAATGCCCATCAGCTTGGTCCTGGAGAAACACGTTGTGCTCCATCTATATGATGGCACAGTATTTTGTGATAAAAAGGAACAAAGTACTGATATGTGCTACGGCATGAGTGGACCTCAAAACATGGTGCTGAGTGAAAGAGGCCAGTCACAAGAGATCACACACTGCAGGATTCCACTGATGGGAAATGTCCAGAATAGGCAAATCCGCAGAGACAGAAAGTAGGTGAGTGGTTTCCTGGGCCTGGAGGTGTGGGGATGGGGTGACTGCCAAAGGGTACAGAGTTTCTTTTTGGGGTGATGAGATGTTCTAAAATTGTGGTGATGGTTGCATAACTCTGAACACACTAAAAAAAATCATTGTGTATCCTTTAAATGGGTGAATTGTGTGAATTGTATCTCGATTTAAAAAAATAATAAACCAGCAAAATTTCAGCGACTTAAACCATTGCCCCTCCCACAACCTCTTCTGGCCAAATAATATCATTCCTTTGTATGTTCTTGAGTTGCATTTGGGTCTTTCTCATTTGTATAAACAAAACATTTTTTTGACCCTCCTAAGTTGTGGCTTCAGGATTAAACACAAAGCCCCACGGTGTGGGAGGAGGAGGCGGAGGCTGGGGTTACCAGCATGAAGGGAAGGGACTGGGAGGAGAAAAGACCAGGGCCTGGCAGGTGCCCCTCTCCAGGCCCTGCTAATCTCTCTGTCCTCAGTGTGGGGCTCACATTCTGGTGACACCACTTTGTACCTAACCCACTGACCTTGGTGACTCCTCGTCCGTCCCCCCGTCCCCCCCTCCCCCCCCCCCGCCCCTGCTTCCCACATCTGTTCAAGGAGGAGTGGATATCAAAGAGTGCCTGCAGGGCTGTAGGCCCCCTGCATGTCACCTTCATTCTCACTACCAGGAGCCAGTGTCCTTCAGTCAGCAAACGGGTGTGCCTATTGACTCTCTGCTGTGCGGCTTCTGAGTTTCAAGGTGAAGAAGATAGGGCTTGCCCTTGAGCTGCTTACAGTCTGATAACTTACTCTGCAGTGCCGGTTCCTTCTGTCCTTGCATACAGATAAAAATCTGTTTTTGGAGTAAGCTGCTATCCGGATTACTAAGCAGTTAAGAAGGAATTTGAGTTTTTATGCCAGCACTCTTTCTTTCCATTTGGTGCTGCTTTTGACTATCATAGATGACTGTAATAGGTAACATGTGTTGGGCTGATCACAAGCATGGCCTCCTGGAGCCTCCTCGCCTCCAGAGGAGCTCCCCTGCTGCAGGCTGCACTCGTGCATGCACCAGGGGAGAAAGTCCCACTTGAGAAATCTAGTAATTGTGTCTGGTGGAGCATTCCCACATTCATCAGTTTATCAAACGCCTGGTATCTACAGAGGCCACAAAAATGCAACCTCTAAGAAGTCAGGGGCTTTATCTTGGCTCACTGTGATCTCACGTAGGTCTGTGTGTTTATGTGTTTATTAGTGAAGGAGGGAGTGAGTAGAGGGGCTGACGGCAAGATGCAGTGACACTGTTTGTGCAGTGGCAGTGACAGTCCTTTGGTCCCCCCAGAGCTGGGCAGGGCAGGGAATGGGCCTCTCTTTTAGTAGGTGGGGAAGCTGAGGCTGTGCAGGTAAAAGCCACAGTGAGCACTAGACTCGGCGCTCCTGCACATTGTCTCCTGCACATTCTAGTCCCACTCCAACCTGGAGAACATCAGCGGTTCTGTTTCTCATCAGAGAGTTGCGCCGTGGGAGTGTGTCCTGGACCCGCTGCGGGTTGGCCCTGATGGGGACTGTGGGGAGGGGAGTAACTGGAGTCCGGCTAGGCCTGCCTGAAATAATTTTCAAATCTTGGGACTCTTCCTGTACATTTTCTTGCACTGCTGTTTGTATTCTCACATTAATATCAGACTTGCAAATGTGTTATTTTTGTCCTTTTTAAAGTAACTTTTTTATTTTTAAACCTGTGGAGCATCAAGTCAATATTTAGCTTTGGGAAATGTTCAGCCCAAGCCTCCACGTTCCCAGGGTGCTTGCCAGCAGAGGGAGGTCTCACAAGTACGACTGCAAAAAATCAGTCCCAGGCACGGACCGTCAGCTGACATGTTTCCATTGCATAAGAAAAATGAGTTTAGGGGACATGGCTAAATGCTCTTTGCTCCAGCTCCTCCTTCAGTTGTGTGGGTGAACTCACAGCTGATGGGCCGGCCTGAGACCAGGTGACTTTGGGTTGCCTGCCTTTGCTGCTGATTCTCCGTAACCTCAGACTGTTTTTACTCGGAACAGGAAGAGCCAGAGGGGCTGAAAATGACCAGGGAGGGGTGGCCATCCACTTGTTTTCTTTGAGGAATTAGGATGTAAAAGGCACCAGGAGTAAAGCATAGTCATTTTAAGAGTTACTCCAAATCTAGTATTTTGAAATACTAATTTCTCGCATAGAAAAGTTTGTCACCCTCTAACCATCAAAATCTAGTTCAGACAGTACCTCCTCTCTCCCCTAGTCTTCCCTTCACCTGTGATCCTGTCTCATTTCTTTTCTTTTCTTTTTTTTTTTTAAGATTTATTTATTTTAGAGAGAGCCGGAAGGGCAGAGGGAGAGGGAGAGAGAATCTGAAGCAGCCTCTGCGTTGAGTGTAGAGCCCAATGTGGGGCTGGATCCCAGGACCCCGAGATCTTGACCTGAGCCGAAACCAAGAGTCAGCCGCTTAACAGACTGCGCCACCCAGGCGCCCCATACTGTCTCATTCCTTGAGCACTTGTTTTGGGTTATACATAGATCAAAGGGCAGAACCCTGCCCCGTGGAATTCCTCACGGAGTAGAAAGACCCTATGGGAGCCTCACAGATGGCGTGTGGTGGGAGTGCTGACTCTTAACTCGGCCAGCCTGTTGGGAGGAGATGGTGGAAGCCTAAAGGCTGGGGAATTGCCAGGTGGCCTGTCGGGGCCATGCCTGTCTGAACACCCTCTGCTCAGTCTGTGCATCCTCTGCTCTCCTTGACACACAGCACATACTCAGGGAGCCCTTCCTAGAGGAGGAACTTCCTTATCCACTTCTGAAGGCTGCTCTGGGACAGAACAGCGTATTTTAAGATTTGAGTTCACTTCCTGTAAGATAATTGGAAAGGAAAGGTCAAGCCTTTTAACACCTCCTTGCATATTCCAAAGGTGGAGGCTTTATTAAGCATTTTCGGCATCTGGGGCTTTCCTGTCTTCTTCGTGCCAATTTTAAGAATAAAATAAACAGACACACCTTTCTCTGGATCCTTCAGAACCATCTCTGTTTTCGTTCTTAGGCCTTAGGAATGCACTGCTGAGTATTTGCGCCTCTTATCTTCTGCTTCTTGGTGAGGCCAGGAAACAGGTTAGAAACTAAATCCCTAGTGCGGATTGAGAGTGAGGGATTTCAAGAGACCCTGCGTGTGCTCACCTGAAGTGACCGCTTGCCATGCTTTGAAACCGTGTACACCCTGCTTCTACCACGTGGCATCAGTTCTTAGTGCTGTCAGTTTGAATCTAGCACTTAGCGAGATGGTTTTGTTTTACTTCGCACAAGTGTGGGCAGGGGGTGGTGAGGACATGATCTGGGGAAAGTCTGCTGGGTGAGAAGAGGGGAGCCTTCTGGAAGTGGGGGTCTAGGCCCACTCAAGCAGGGAGAAGCTGCTCCGGCTTCATGTCTGTATAGCTGGTCCCAGACAGTGTGGGACCCTTGTTGGTGCTGGACTTTCCTGCCTCTTGGGGCTGCGTGGGGTCAGTGGAAAGGGTTTGGGGCCCCACGTCCCTGCTCCTACCCACAGTGGACCTTGGACAAGTCTGGGTCGGCGGGGAGCGCTGAGCTCGAGAAATGCAGGGCACAGTTGCTGCCTGGGTACATGCTTGTAGAACCACTGAGCCCAAGAACCTGGGCAGGGGGGCAGGGAGGGACACTGGTGGGATGGAAGTTCAAAGAGTGAGGTCGTTTTGTTTTATGCTCAAGATTCTTTCAGAACGCCTGCGTCTTCGCTTCTGCTGCTGTCTGCCTGGTGGCAGCCACTGTCCCCTCTCACCGGGCAGCACTGCAGTGGCTGAATGGCCACTCCCCAGAGCGCCAGGCAGGCCTTCCTGCCTTCAGGCTCGAGCTTCCTTTTGCCACGTGCCTTCCCCCTGGAGGCCCTCATGGCCTTCAGCTTTGTCTCGGATGTCACCTGTTCAATGAGACCTTCTCTGGCCACTCAGCTTAAAAGCTCAGCCTCCTTTCCGCCTTCACCCTCATCCCTCTTCCTTGCTGTGTTTCTCCATATAGCAGCTACTCTGATTTAATCTTTGTCGGTCACTTGCACTAGAACGTAACTCCATGAGGATGGGGCTTTTTTCCATACCATGTTGGATGCCCCAGCACTCAGAGCATAGTGTGACCGCAGGTACTGAAAGAATGGAAAGCAAACAGTAGGTGGGTAGTTACCATTGTATTCCCAAGGGATATGTGCTAATTCAATGAAAAGTAAAACCCCCTTTTGATGACTGCTTTTATTTAATAAAAAAGTCCTCTTCGTTTCTCGTTTTGACACAGAATGCATAATATCCATTTGCACTGCAAACTTTGAACCAGTGCCACAGAATGCATAATATCCATTTGCACTGCAAACTTTGAACCAGTGCCAGCCCCAGTCCATCCTGTGCTGTACTCCCAGGCTCCCCTTAGCATGTCTGAGTCTAAATAGAACTTGAAGATCACCTACTTTATGAACAAGAAAACTGAAGTCCCAAGGAGTCTTACACTGAGTCCAAGGTCATTCTGCTCCATCTCGTCAGATTTGCACCAGAGCCAGGAAGGGGAACCAACATTTATTTTTTGCCACATAGGAGACAGGCACATCCTTGTATTATCTAAGCTAATCCTCATTCAGAAGCCTGCAGGGTGCTCCTCATCATCCCTGTTTTATGAGTGGTATATCAGAGGCACAGAGCAGTAATGTGATTTGCTGGGGCACATGGCTAAGAAGACTCAGATGGCTGGGTCAGTCCCGTTCCTAGCCAGTGCTCTTGGGGACATCCCTGGAGCCCCTCATGGGATGCACAGGGAATCTCCTCCTTAGCTCTGGTGGTGAGCATATAGAGCATGCTCTCCAGATCTTCTGTTTGATGCTGCTGTTGATCAGTCACCTGTTTCCACTGGCTCAGTGTGTTCCAGTTTTCCTGCTGTGAGCATGTTCTCAGGTTGACCTTTGTCTCTGTGGGCAACACTTTCCCCTGCTCAAAGCTGATGTGTGTTTAAGAGGTTCTCCTGGGCTTTTGGTAACAGACTAAATTGAAATCTCAGTGATTATGGGGCTTGATGAATAATTTATGTTGCAAAAGATTTTAAAATTAGCCCTAAATAAGCAAAGTAAATTTTAAGAGATTGCCTAAGTGTAGTTAACTTCATTGAAACTGGTCACCAACTGGCAGCAAAGCTTTTTGCAAACAAGTTTTTCTGGTGCTTTGACTCCAGACAAAATTGTAGATGAGTGTGTAGTATGTCCAAAACAGGTCTTTGGGCACGTGGAAGAGTGGCAGTTTGCACAGGAGAATAATTATTTTCACATGAAAAAGAGAGAAGGGCTTATAGTGAGTAGGGTGGGGGGGCGGGGAGCAGACTAGGAGGCAGGTCCTGGGCTAACGAGGAATAACACAGATACCACAGGACTGAGGTTTCCTAGAAATTCCCTCCCTGGCTCCATTCTTCCTTCAGCGACTGTCTCTGGGAAGCTAAAGGTACTGTGACAGGCTCCAGGGTACCCCCAGGAGCTAACAGCCTGGTTGGGGAAATAGGGATATAACCAAATAATGGCACCATAGAGAAACTGTACTGGGACAGTGGTGGGCAGAGGGTCATTGCTGTGGTTGGGGGTGCTCCTCAGAGGACGTAACACTCAAACTGGGCCTTGCAGAATGGGCAGGAGTTGACAAGGATGGGCAGTCTCAGGCAGCAGTGTGCTGTACCTGTGGTTATTCCGAGCCTGGTGGCCAGGCGGGTAGGGTAGACCAGTGCAGGGGCCTCCCAGGGCTGAGACCTGTGGGTTGATTCCATGGGCGGTCCCCAAAGGGTCTTGTGTATGCAGCTGCCACATTAAAAGGTGTGTAACTAGTTAGGGGACATGCAGTGGCGATGGGGCCCAAGAGAAGGAGGTGGGGGCATGCACACAAGTGAAGAAGGGGAAACGTGGTCACATACACAAAATGCCTTAAAAGGTTGTACATTAATGTTAGAAATGGTGCTGTAGTTCTTTACCACATTTACTAGTATTTGAGCACTCAGTATAGCACACTCTGGGGCCTCAGTTATGCTTTTTGAATTTATTAAATAATAAAGCCTTATTAAAAGGCTGAAGACAATTCTCTCATCATGAATATACATTTCTGTGCTCTTCTCAGACTCTAAAACATATAAGGTCTTATTCATATCAAGTTGCTGGTAAAATTAGAGAAAATTTTCAAAGCTTCTTTTTACTTTCTTTGTCTCACATTTCTCCAATAGGGAAAAAGACTGGGAGACTGTCAAAGAACTGGCTGTTCTCATAAGTATTTGAGGAGAACAGTATGAGTCATTGTAGCTCTTTGCTGGTATTTTAGTATCCGGTTTATTTTTAAAGAGTTTTGTGCAACTGGGGTTTCTTCCGTGGTTTCTGTTACCATGGCTCCATAATATTTCCTCAAATCTGCTTGTTCATCCTTTCACACATTTCAGCATCAAATTTACAATTCCTTAGAATCAGAATATCTTATTTATGATATCCAAGAATGTTTCTGCAGCTGCAATAGCATTTTGCTCCAAAGTGGAAAAGTTAGTTGTTTTTCCCTATCAGAGACATTGGGAAGAGAGAGGGTGTGGTTCTGTGAAGGATAGTGCAGTAAGTGGGGAGGTGGGTGGGGGCTCTTAGGAGGCTCCCACTGGTGGGCTAAGCAGAGGACCAGTGTCATCTGTGTGGAACCACTTGCCCTTTAGATCCCACAGTTGGGGATACAGGATGGGCAAGTTGCCATGTTTGCTTGGGACATGCGGCCATTGGATGTTTTGGCCCAGACATCCAATACACTCTTGGTTCTTGGTTCTCCTTCAGTGTGAGTGTATGTCCTCTCACTCTATTTATTCATTTATTTTTAGACTTGATTGAGGCTTCCACCCTGGGAAGGGCTCTTGTTTTTAAGAATCCGCAGTCAAGGGGCGCCTGGGTGGCTCAGTCATTAAGCGTCTGCCTTCGGCTCAGGTCATGATCCCAGGACACTGGGATCGAGCCCCGCATCGGGCTCCCTGCTCCACGGGAAGCCTGCTTCTCTCTCTCCCACCCCCTCTGCCTGTGTTCCCTTTCTCACTGTGTCTCTGTCAAATAAATAATAAAAAATCTTTAAAAAAAAAAAAAAAAAAGAATCCACAGTCAAAAGAGAAACAGTGCTGGTCCTGGCAGTCAAATGCCCTCTCTTCCTAGCATTTAAGATTATTCAAGGAGACACTTTCCTGCATTTCATTGCTTTGAGGAATGTCTGTTTCTTAAAGGATTGCTCAGGATTTAAAAGAAAGTCCCAGAATAATATGGAATCATAGAAATAGTTTGTTTCCAATCTCTTAAAGTCTTTGCCCTCTTTGACTTTTTGGGGCTAACCACTTTTCCTCTGACACATAAATGTGGTATCAAACTAGGTTCTGGTAGGGTGCCTGGGTGGCTCAGTCTGTTAAGCGTCTGCCTTTGGCTCAGGTCGTGATCCCAGGGTCCTGGGATTGAGCCCCGCATTGGGCTCCCTGCTCAGTGGGGAGTCTGCTCCTCACTCTGCCTCTGCTCCCCCTGCTTATGCGCTCTCTCTCTCTCTCAAATAAATAAATGAAATCTTTTAAAAAAAAAAAAAACCCAACTAGGTTCTGGGTGTGTCTTTGAGGTTCATTATAGGGGGCAGTCTGGCCAAATGTTTTGAAATTCTATAAATATAAATGTTGACTCACTGATAGAGCAAGTCCTAATACTTGAGAATTTAAAGTGTGTTGTAACTGACTGGGCCTTTGGCTCCTAACACAGTTGTGTCCTCTGACTCAGAGAGGACCCCTTAACAAACAGTAAAAACATACAAAACTGTGGCTTCAGGTACCCCGGGGGCTGCCCAGGAGGCTCCAGGTGGGAAGGTCTTCTAACTGAGTGACTATACAGACTGGCATTGTAGAAGAATTTACTTTTTAAGAATCACTGAAAAATTAAGTTTTGCTGTCAGCTCAAGAAACATTTTTTTTTTTTAAAGATTTTATTTATTTATTTGAGAGAGAGAGAGAATGAGAGACAGAGCATGAGAGGGAGGAGGGTCAGAGGGAGAAGCAGACTCCCTGCCGAGCAGGGAGCCCGATGCGGGACTCGATCCCGGGACTCCAGGACCATGACCTGAGCCGAAGGCAGTCGCTTAACCAACTGAGCCACCCAGGCGCCCCTCAAGAAACATTTTGTGGTTAATCATCTGAGTAGTCTTTTTTTTCTTTCCTGTGTAATCCAGGAGATGTGAGTATGTGGCTTCATGAATGAAATTGTTAACAACAGAATGTTATTGTTAAGATCTTACAGATCTTGTAGGTTGGTGGTGTTGGGAGGTGGGGCTGGATGAGAGAGGATGGTCAGGGAGACTCTGAGGACCTCTGGGAGCTGACCATGCAGTTACCTTAGGGAAGAGCATTCTGGGGAGAGGAAACAGCATGTGCAAAAGTCCTGAGGCAGAGATGAGCTCCGTGTGTTTGAGAAAGCGGGAAGATCACTGTGGCTGGAGCAGAACAGGGCCAGCCAGTGAGGGAGAGTGGAAGAGGGCAGGCGGGCAGGCAGGGGCCAGGTCGTGATGGGACTCGCAGCAAAGGCGAGGAGTTAGGGTTTAACTCTGAGTGTAATGGGTGTTGAGCAGGGAAGTGACATGGTTTAAGTATTTAAAAAGGTTGCCCCGGGGAGACTAGAAATTGAAAGGGTGGATTTTTTGATCTACCTAACATTGGGCTTCCCTAAGAAAACATTAAACTTCTGTTTGCGTTTTAACTTTGGAATTTTAGAGTTATTAATACCACCTGCATTCCTTGTATTTGGGATTCTGTGAAGTTTTCTGGGCTCTTCTTGAAGAGAGGTATTGTGTAAGTAAATAACACTCTGGTGGTTAACAGTAGTAATACCAAAATGATTCTGCATAGTCCTGTCAATTTAAAAATGTCCCTATTAATAGTGTATAACATTGTTCTCAGCCCAGCCAGCAGCTGGAAGATTACAAGTTATGAGAAACTCATCAAGTTTAAACCACATGGGGATTTCTGTGTAGAAATGTGACCCCAGTTCCGCCTTCCTCCCTTCACTGTTCCTGTTTCAAGGTGGGCACCCGGCCATGCTGTCTGGCCCTCCGAAGACTGGGTGCTCTCACTGACACCGACTGGCCTGGGCTCCCTTCCTGCCCCTCCCCCGTCCCACCCCCGTCCTTCTCTAAGGATTCCTCTGTCTGGGGCACCTTGCCCTTACCCTTGTGCACCTGCCTCATTCTCACGGGCTCCTCAGGACTCCGCTTGTGGCCCTGGGCAGCCACTGTGCGGTTCTGGGCTTCCTCAGATCCCGGTGGAGAGCAGCTACGTACACTCGTGACTGAGGTATTGCATCCGCCAACAAGGCCAAGGAGTAATCGTCAGTATCAGTTTTCCTTTCTGGGTGTGAAGAGACCGAGGCTCGCAGAGTTTAAGTAACGTGCTCATGGTTATCTAGCTGGTGTGTGGCAGAGCTGTGGGCATGCTTAGTTCATTCCCCCTCTCACATATCTCTGCCCTGTTTATGCTGGGCTCCATGCCCAGCTCTGGGGTACATCTGTGAGCAAGGCAGGCAGGGGGTATGGGTTTGTCTCCCCCAGCACCCTAAGCTGTTGGAGCAGGCATGCTTCCAGAACAGGACTCCTGCACAGATGCTCAGTGAATGCCGAACGAGTGAGTGCGTGCACGCATGCATGCCTGTTGACATTGTACCCTTATTGGAGTCCCAGCTGGAGTGTTGTCCCTGTTATGCCCCCAGAGTCATGCTCATGTCATTCGCCTCTGCCTGTTCTCGGAGTTTTCCATTGCCATGTCTCACCAGGGAGACAGTGTGGCCTGGCAGCTAAGGGGCAGGCTCTGGGGTACCTGGCCCGAGTTTGAGTCCCAGCTTCGCCACCTGCTACCTGTGTGGCTTTGGTCAAGTTATTGGAACACTGTGTACCTCATTTCTTCATCTGTAAAATGGGGATGAGAGTAGTAGCTGCCTCATAGGGCTGTTCTGAGAATGAACGGTGCCTCGTACCTAGGAAGCACTGAATAAATAATGACCGTTATTGTGAATTCTGTTGTCTGGTGGGGACAAGACCAGTTGAGCCCCACTCAACTCTGGGGGCACTGTCAACCCCCCACTACTCTTAGCATGGTGTCTGGCACTGGATCAGGGCCTAGTACATGTCAGATGAGGGAATGTCCAGGGAAGAGTTCCACCCACATGGGGCATCTGGGGGCTGTGGGGGGCCCTGACCCCATGAGACCCTTGCGAGGAACAGGAACCGGGCCTATGGTCAGCTTTTGGTCCTGTTGTTCTGGCCTTTTCTCCTGCCTGTCCCAAGTTTGACAGCTTCCCCTGACTTGTCCTCCTCCGCTTTTTCCTTCTACCCATTGTGTCCCTATCAGACTTGATCTTTTGTCCAGTAAATTATTAAATCAGCTCAAGTGTCACGTTACCCTCAGTAACTGAAATGACCACTCATCGCCCCCCTTTGCTCAAATGCATCTGTTAAGTTCTTTGCTGCATCTACTGTAGCCTCAGTAGTGATGTTTCTAAATTTGTTAATTTCATTTGCTTAATATTTTCGTGCTTTTAGTCAAGGAAGTACATGCAAATACATTTAACTTACAAAGAATATAATAGACCAGGAACTTGAGTATTAGTTCACATTAAAGTCTTGAAGCTAATCTAACTTCTCATTAGAAGCCACTATATTGTACATGTGTCATCTGTCTCTAAGAATAGGAATATCAGTAAAAAAATAAAGTATACTAATTTCAGGGATAAATTTACTTTCGGATTTGAACTGTCAGAAACTTACATTTTGTAATGTTTAAATTTTCCCATTGATTGAAACTAAACTGAGAGATTGAATAATCCAAACCATGAAAGTGTTTTGTTTTTTATCAACATGCTGTTTATTCTTTTAAGGTGACCTACTTGCCCGTCAAAGGATTGGCAAGATGTCCCCAGCCACGTGGCCAGTGTGCACTCCATTCTAGAAGGTGGACAGGCTAACCTTACGAGAAAACCTTGAGGAATCGCTTGTGGGATTCAGAGGTGCTCTCTCTTCGCCTGCAGTTCCGATGCAGGATTAAGCCCTTTGCAGGCACCGTGCTCCCACCTGATGCTCCCCAATCTCCTGGCCACCCCCCCCAAGTTGTCACTGTGCCTGACCAGTGGCAGGGGGTCTTCATCTAGGAGCCTGGGACATAGGGTCAGAGTGCCTGTCACAGCGTATGTGACAGGCATGCCTCTTTTTACTCATTTTGTCAAATGCACATGTTAATTGCTGTCAGCTTTCCCTTTATATAAACTTTAGCATTCCTATGTGCAGACCTCACTGCGCAGGTGACATCCTGTGTCCCCAACCCTGTGCAGTAACTCCTGTGATGTGGACATGCTCCGGAAGCAAGGGCTCTGTGTTGACTGAGGCGTGTTTTGCAGTGAGCCCCTGAGAACAAATTCAAGCTGGACTTTGGGGTTCCGGTGAGAATGTCCTCACAGGGTGGCTGTGAGGCTCAGATCTGATAAAGAAGGAAAGTACTTTGCAGCCGTGAAGGTCACTGCAAGCGCATACTCTTACAATGACTTGGCTTTAATCCACTTGAGTTCTCCCACAATCTCTTGCCAGTAGGAGGCTCTTGTGAAACATTTTAAGCTCAGAAAAATTTAAGAGTTGAATTCCACACTCTTTAGTGTGGGTAGTGGGATGCTAAGAAGTTGCCCAAGGTCCCAGCTGTTTAATGGCAAATATGGGCTGAGTCTTCCAAACATTGGCCCCTAGAGCCCTCAGTAAGAGTAGAAAATGGCTTCTAAATCATCAAAAATTAAGTTATGTTCCGTACAGTTTTGTTGGGTTTATTTGGGGCATGTGAATACGTGTGTGTGTGTGTATGTGTTTTGGCATTCCTGGCAGGGTGTACCCAGCGATTCCCTGAACCACACTGATTAACCACCACCGCCACTGCCTCCATTCTTGCCTGTTGAGGGGAACCGTGTTCAGACATTCACACTGTCCCACCAGTTTAAAGGACACTGGTCCACCAGAATATCCATGTGCGGGTAACTGGCGTCCACGTTAGTTTGAATAGAGTGAGTCCTGAACCCTCTGAATATTTTATTCATTAAAGGCATTTCCTATTTAAAATTTTGTAAATGTTTCTTTACTTGAAGTTTCTTGAAAAGAAACAAACAAGAACCCCAACTAATCTGATTTCTGTATTTATGCAGTGAGACAGGAGAAGCTAGCGGCTCGCCTGTCCCCACCACAGCCGAAGCCTCCTTTCCGTGTGAGCTCGCTCTTCGATTGTCCCTTTTCCGTCCATTTCTTATTCATGTGCAGTACTCTGAAATATTCACGTGAATACCTCCTAAAATATTCTGATTCACCGTGTGAAACAGATAGGACCCCCACAGGCAGCAGCATTTTTTGCCAAGGTGTGTCTTGGGGTCATCCTTTCTCACTGGCGTGTGATCTACCCCTGAAATGTAGATGGAGGAGTCCAGATTGAAATCTCGCTTTTTAAACTGTAGCCAGGAGGTTCTCCAGCTGTCCTGAGAGTGCATGAGCCTGATGAAGCAGCAGGACAGAAGTGGGATGTGCCCCCGTCTTGGCTCTGACTAGGAAAGACCCAAACCCCTGAGGATGGGCTGTGAGGGCCTGGGCAGTCATGTGGGACCACAAAGTGACTTTACGTGGCCGTCAGGAGCGACAGGAAGACCGCCCGGACAGCCGGGGAAATGCTTGCTATGCAGCTGAGAAAGAGCGGACCGCAGGATGGCTCGCGGGCCGTGATGGCAGCAAAGGCAGACCTCAGATGGCAGGGGAGAGAAGCCTGAGTAATGAGAGCAAGGGTCGGTGGCCAGGGCCCGGCCACGAGGAGCCCTGGGTGATTCGGACAGCCCTGTGCCAGCCAAGGGAGGGGACGGTGGGGCGGACCCTGGGGTGGGCTCAGCGGTGCGCAGCTAAGGGAAGGACCCTCGCAGCGGGGGCTGTGCTGAACCACAGTGGTGCCAGCTTTCATACTGTGGGAGAGCTTGCCTGTTTTCCTCGACCCTTCCCAATGTGACTTTCTTTGTGGGAGGAAAAGGGCTGCTCCGTGGCATTGACTAAAACAAAATAAGATGTGCCTTCCCCCACTCTGTCTCTCTTCCCAACCGTGATACTCCGGAGGCTGGGCCCTGTTTACTTTGAGTGAAGCAGCTGTGTGTCCCTGGCTGTGTGTCCCCGTGGAGTTCCTGAGATTCCCCTTCTTCTCACTAGCACTCTCTTTAGTTTGCAGCAGGTCGGTCGGTGCCCTGGAGGGCTTGGACCCCTCTGCTAGTTTCAGGGATGGTTTCCACGGCCATCCCAAGTTGTCTGCTCACAGATACTGTTTTAATCTCTGGAAGCACCTTTCAGTGTGTTCAGCCCACCCTGCTCACCCTGGTGGGTGTTTCTGGAGGACCCTCCCCTCCCTGCCCCGGCCTGTGACTTGCCAAGCCGTGGGCCTCAGTGTCCCTCCCCAGAGGGGACAGCCTTTAAAACCAAGCATCCTGCAATGCACAAGCAGCTTTCCGTTGCTAAAGTCAACACACTACACAGTGTTCCGGAGATATAAGTCACTTTATTTGCTGATCTCTATCTCTTCCTTTGAGGACTGTTCACTTGTCCAGATGAAATCACTGGAGACAAAATAGGCTGTGCCAGATATTTAAGCTGTTCAAAAAAAGTGTTCCTGCTTTGTTAATGGTGCAAAGCAGCGTATGCCCCCAGACCTTGCTCCCTGAGCGCCTACTACATGGGAGGGGGTCAGAGCTAGAGAGAAGCAAGAGACCCTGTCCTTTCTCACAAGGGACTGACTGGACATACAGGAAAAGCCCGAGCCAAAGCTGGAGGCAGAGAGGACCTAGGAGCCTGTGGTTAGGCCCAGGGGGCTGAGCAGCAGAAGGGCTTCCTGTGCGGCTGGCCGTAGTCAGTTGGGAACTGAGCCACACACCCCCCCGCCCCCTCCTATGGTTGTAAACCCATTGGGTGGACGCCTAACTGTTTTTTAATACCAGTGGGATCAGACTCCTGTACCACGCTGCACCCACTGTTCCCATTTGATAGGTGGGAACATCTTTTGTGTCTGTACACACAGTTCCCTTCCTTCTCTCTCTCCTGGCAGCCCCCGTTCCCTGGAGAAGTGTACCGGCATCTTTGATTCTTGATGGACAGTGAGTAGTTTTCAGTGTTCTTTCTTTTTGTTGCTATTACAGATAATACCACAGTGAATACCTACATTTGACTCTTAGATGAATTCATCTGTAGGATAAAGTTTCAGAGGAAACAGTTGGGTCAAAGGCTAGGTGTTTCTCTTTTGTTAAATACACCACTCATTGAGAGGCTTGTGAGAACATGGAAGGACAAACCTGAAGTGACCGTGCATACATTGCATGGTTTCCAAGAGCATATCTTATAGGCACTTGAGGCTCAAAGTTTTGAACCAGTAGCTCAGACAGAGGGATCTGAGTTACCATGCAGCTCATCAATGGTGCCAGGTCATCCCGCCGATTCCTCAGGCAAGCACCTGGGCTCCCACCCTGCTGGGTGCTGGGATGGGCCCAGCACTCAATGGGATCTTTGCCTTTGCCCTCCCTCTTCTGGAAAAGCCTCTTTCCTGTCCTTCACATGCCCGCTTGCCCTCACACTGCGGCTGTTTGTACTTCACTGTGTGTCAGCCTGCCCTATTAGGATGTCAGCTCCAGGCGGGCTGGGACTGCGTCTGTCATTCACTGCTCCATCCTGGGGACCTAGCCACCCTGTTTTAATCTCACACAGTAGGTACTCAGTAGGTACTCAAACATCAGTTTGTAGAATGAACCGGCAAATTTGCCCCTCCCCCCCCCCTTTTTAAGATTTTATTTATTTGACAGAGAGAGACACAGCGAGAGAGGGAACACAAGCAGGGGGAGTGGGAGAGGGAGAAGCAGGCTTCCCGTGGAGCAGGGAGCCCAGTGCAGGGCTCGATCCCAGGACCCTGGGATCATGACCTGAGCCGAAGGCAGACGCTTAACAACTGAGCCACCCAGGCGCCCCAAATTTGCCCCTTAAGGAATGATCCTCCCCTCACTCTGGGCCAGACAGTGGCTTGGAAGAAATTCTGGCCACTTCCCATTGTGGATAATGAAGAAACCAACCTTAGGTCCAGCGTGTGCTCAGGGCGAGGCCTGCAGGGCAGCACAGAGCCAGGTCAGTGTTGGCGGGGAAGGGGCATCAGTGAGGACAGCTTCCTTCTGCAGTTACGGAGGACTACAGAGGGCTTTCCCCCCAAGGCTGTCCAACTCTCAGGGGAGACAGCAACATGGTGCCTTCGCTCTGAATGTCCTTGCTTTAGAGTAATATAGACTTTTGGCCTAATGACCCATTCTGTTTGTTCTTTTTGGAACAAATTAAGGGCATTAAGAGGAGCTAGTTGTACTTATGTAATTCGTACTTTTTGTTTACTTGATACCTGTTATCAGACCCAGAGGGGAAGAACGTTATGCCATTTCCCAGCCAGGGCCAAGGGCACCTTGGCAACCTCTATTAACCTCTGAGACTCTGCATACCCTTTTAGGAATAGCTGTGACTCACCAGTGTTTATGTACCTCAGTGGCAGAAGTCACTGGAATCCAGAGATCTGGAAGTCTTTTCCTCCTCCTCATTCCTGGATTCCAGGATTCCCAGATTCCTGTCAAGTGCCTCCTAGAATGTGCGCTCAGCAAACATCTATTGAGGGCCTACTGTGTACCCAGGACACGCAAGGAGGACCACGATTGCGCATTTTAGGAGGGTGGGGAGGAAAGGGGGTGATGATTTGTACACTTAGGATTTCCTAGCTCTCAAGCCTCAAGCTTGCCGCTCATACACCTTCGATGGGCGGACAAGGTCCCAGGCAGAAGCGCGCTGTCCCTGCTCTTGAGCATCTGGAACATCAGGGTCTCCGAGGGGAGCCAGCCTGAGCGACTGCACACTGTCGTACTGACGACCAGCAGGTCACTGAGTGGCCTCAGCAGAAACGCCTTCGTCCCAGAGCCCTCGGAAGGAGAGCGGGGAAAGGCTGCAAGTGCTGTTCCTTTTGCACTCCCTCGGATCTTTGTCGAGCACCTTCTCTGTGCAGCACTTGGTGTGCGAGACCTGAGTGGGAAGCCAGCGGCACTCTAGGAGCCCCCCGGCCCCTCCCAGCCCACAGGACCTCTTGGTGGCTCAACCAGCCTCTTGCTCCATCTTTCTCCCCTCCTGTGTTCTGTGATAGGAAATGCCTATGGCCTTAGCATCCAGGTCACGAGCTTCATCCTTAATCTTGTCATTCTGTTATCTAGACTGTCCATCAAAATGTTTATTTTGGTAACAAGGTTCCTAAAAATCAAGAAAAATATCTTTACTCATTTCCTGATTTCTCCTTTTTCATAGCTCATTCCTTTTTTATGGGTACAATAACCCTCGACTTTCTGGGAGAAGTCTTAAGAGTTTATTAGAATTTCTCTCTTGTTCCCTGAAGTATTGATTGTGTTTTCCCTAGAGATCAGCTCCAAATAAAAGTTGCCCTGTTGATCTTGGTCCTTTTGTGGTTTGGGTTTTTATTTCATTATTATTTATTTCATGATTGTGAATATCCTTGGTTATCAGTTCATGTTTATCAAAGAAGAACAGGACTGATGTGTAGGAAGCTGTTCCGGGTTCTTAGACTATATTTCTGTGAGAGGCTGGGCATGGCCTCAGGTGGGCTCCCTGAAGGGAGTCTAGGCTTGCTGGTCACAAATGCAGTTTTAAAAATTACTGTGATTGCCCCTCAGCATCCCCCCCAGCCCCCCATCCCCCCACCCCTAGCATTTCTCAGCCCCAGGCTTGGCACTCCTACCCCAGGGAGGCTCATTCCCACACTGGCGTTTGGGATGGTATTTCCTTGGTCTTCTCCTGGCCCAGGCCTGTCTGTGTGCTTCTGGCATGTCCACCAGTCTGCTGCTGTACCCCTGAGTTGTTACAGGTTCCTTCTTGTCGGCCCAGTGGACCCCTGGGGGGAGGGAAGGAGAGATGTGTGCCTCTCTTGAACTGGCTGCTCTATTGTGATTTGGGGGAAGAAAGAAAGCGAGAGGCAATCCATGGTGAACATATTTTCTTGGCTTTGTTTTTTCCCATCGTGATGGGAAGGAATCAAGAATCACTCAACATACACTACCTTGTCCTAAAGGTTCATTTCAGAATCTGTTGTTTGGAATTCAGATGGCATTTTCCTGTCACCAGGTTAGAGACTGTAAAAGCCTGTTCTGGTGTGTTTGGCACATGGCGTACCCCATGAGGAAGATGGGGACTGGGAGTATGTACAGCCTTTGTTCAGAGTTAATGGAACTCATTCAGCATTACAGTTGAGTATTGTAGTTCAGTGTCTTTAGAAAGAAAGAATCTGTCAACTACGGGGTGCTAGACAGTGTGACACAGACTAAAGCAGTGCTAGCTTCTTTCCCTGTCCTCGGAAAGACAGTCCTAGCTCATTTGTCAGTCACTTCGTACTTTTCCAGAGTTCTCCCACATCTGTGATCTCCCCTGAGCCTCTTCATACCTCGAGAGGTAAGGGTGCCAGTGGTGTCCCTGCCGTACAGAGGAGGACAGGGCTCTCAGGGGACAGATGATTGACGTCACAGAGGTGGAGCCGACATGCGTTTTCCACTCACTGCCACCTGCCTTCCCAGGAACTTCACCATCCCACTGAGAAGCACCCAGCTCATTAATAAATATGCATTATGTGTTCTTGGCATCGATAGACCTATTTCAGGAATATTCAGTACCATTTGGCGTTAGAGACCAGCTTATTCCACAACATGTCTCCAGGCTTAGCAGTGGTTCAGGCTGGCTCAAGACCCTGAATGAAGGAAGGAAGCAGAACCAGGAAATTTGCCTGACCTGATCTCCTTTGAAGGAACAGGTTTGTGGGTTCTCTTGTTATCCTTAGAAGCCTCAATTTCCCCGACTTAACACATTTCTTTAGCCCAGAGGGTGCTAAAACCAGATTTATTTTTATGGTTAGAGACGTTTGTGTGTGAAAAAAAATTCTGAGTAATATTCCCTGACAGTCTGAGGACCTTTGGGGATGTTTTGGACATCACTATTAATAAGACAGCCCTGAGAATCAAGCCCCCTTTCTGAGGGAGCGGCGTCCCTTCAAGCGGGGTTTCCAGACCTGAGATTAACCTGGGGCCAGATGAGCAGAGTCCTGCTGCGGTTGGGTACATGGAATCGGATGGTCTGGCTTGCGTCCTGGCCTAGCATTTACAGCCTGTGGGCCCTTGACCAGTGATTTGAATTGTTGGGACCTCAGTTGCCCTCCTGTTCATCTTTTGCAGAGTTTTTGAGGGATAAAAATCTGTCCAAAGGTCACATAGACCACCTGGTGGTGCTAAGAGGTGCTTGGTGCATGGGAGCAGCTGTGTTACTGGTTTATTCCTACGTGGGCTCCCAGGTGGAACAGCAGACCCACATCTGATTAAAAGCTTGCTTTATTTGACACAGGCATGGCCGCCTTCAGCCAAGAGGCTACTTAGGGGGTATTGTTCCGTCCTTAGTTATTGAACAGCTGTGTGGTACCATTAGGCAGCTCTTGTAGTTCCTTCCTTGGTGGCCTTGGTTTCCCTGGGGGACTGAGCCTGGTTCCTGGGGTATGGCCTGGTCTACAACTGGTTCCCACTCAGGAGGGGGCACACTCAAGTGAGTGTCCACACATTAGAACGGAGCACCCGTGTTTGGCTGGACATTGGGGGGCTTTGTGCAGGAAGCTCATTTGCCCTTAGAGCACAGGCCGTACCCTGTGCCCTCTCCTCTTACCTTAGAGTTATTTGTCTGCAGCTCTAGGCGCCTTAGTCCATGTGTCCCCCCCGCCCCCCCTTGCTTTAAGGAGGGAATGAAGTGATCCAGGAAAGAAGCATGCCTTGCACTGTCCATGAGTGATGGAACTGTGGATGGTCCTTCTTCCTGTTCTTCCTTTCTCTGCCAAACTCTCTTCTTGAGTTCTCAATGGAAACATGGGTTATTTTTGTTTTTCTAAATTGCAAATACATTAAAAAAAAAAAAAGATACCCAAGCTGATTGGTTCACTGAGACCCCCTTAACATGGGGGTATTGGCACTTTTTCTTGTCTTGTGTGAATATGTAGAGCAGACATTATGAGATTTTATTTTGATTGTCATCAAGCATTTATTACCAATTCACTTAATTTTTTTATTTTTAAAAGATTTTATTCACTTTATTTTTTTAAAAGATTTTATTTATTTGTCAGAGAGGGCACAAGCAGGGAGAGCAGCAGGCAGAGGGAGAAGCAGCCTCCCTCTCTGAGCAGGGAGACCCCTCCCACCGCACCCCCCACCGCCCCGACATGGGGCTCAATCCCAGGACCCTGGGATCATGACCTGAGCTGAAGGCAGATGCTTAACTGAACTGAGCCACCCAGGCATCCCTATTTTTTTTTTTTTCCTAAGATTTTATTTATTTATTTGGGAGAGAGAGAGACAGAGATAGCAAGAGAGAGCACGAGCAGGGAGGAGAGGGAGAAGAAGGCTCCCCGCCGAGCAGGGAGCCCAACCCAGGGTTCCATCCCAGGACCCTGGGATCATGACCTGAGCCAAAGGCAGATTCCTAACCGACTGAGCCACCCAGGTGCCCCCCAATTTCACTGTATTTACAGCACTAAAAAGGCAACAAATATTTCCTCTGTTTGCATTTGACAAATTTAATATTTGGGTCTTTCCTGAAGATTTTCCCACTAGTCTAGTCCAGTTTAGCTATTTTCAGTTTCATTTAAAAGAAACTGAGGCCTAGTTCATGGGCTATTTGTATTCCCAGCACTAGGTCAGTTCTTGAAACTTAGACCTTTGTTGAAAGAATGAATCCGGCTCACCATGAGCAGCTGACAATGGCAGGTTGTCCCCTCTTTCCAATTTTAAATTCACATAAGACCATTGTCACTGAGCCAATAATTTCTGGCCTCCTTTCTTCCCGTCTCCTCCATCTCTGAGCCTGGGTATGGCTGGTGTGACTCGGGAGGTCATTTGGGTCCAGGAAAAGTGGCTGATGATTGTGCCACATTGAGTCGTGGGGCCAAATTCTGGTCGTAAAAGAACAAATCTCACTGTTTTTCGGGAGGACGTTTCTTTTTTTTTTTTAAAAAATTTTTTTTTTTAAGATTTTATTTATTTATTTGAGAGAGAGAGAATGAGAGACAGAGAGCATGAGAGGGAGGAGGGTCAGAGGGAGAAGCAGACTCCCTGCCGAGCAGGGAGCCCGATGCGGGACTCGATCCCGGGACTCCAGGATCATGACCTGAGCCGAAGGCAGTCGCTTAACCAACTGAGCCACCCAGGCACCCTGGGAGGACGTTTCTTGTGTGAGCCTTGAAGGCTGGGAGCTGATTCTGTTACTTTTGTAAAATCACCAGTCACGGATTTCCTTGGTCTCCCTTGACCCATCTTGACCACCCTCCCCGCTTACGGATAGGAAGCCCTTCTCCTGGGCGCCCGTGCAGAGCCCATCTGCCTGTAAGTCCCTTTCTAACTTGTCCCATACCCTATGGAGGAGAGCACTCTCATTCTTGCTTTCCTGGTATTTTCATAGCAGTTTACTCATAATACCCACAAACTGCTCATTATGTGTCATGTACTGTAATAGGAAGAACTTGCATTTTAGAACCACAGAACCTGGTCTTGAGTCATGATCTCACCGTTTATCACCGTTTAAAACCTTCAACAAGTTACTTGACCTTCAGTTTCTCATCTGTGAAAAGGGAGTAAGAATACCTACCTCATGGGACTATTATGAAAAATGAATGAGATTGTGGAATATAGCTAAAATTTGCACCTGGAGGGAAATTTATAGCTTTAAATGCACTTATGAGAAAAGAAGACAGGGCAGAAAAGTAATGAGCTATGTATGCTTCCATGTCCAGAGTTAGAGAAAGAACAACTTGAAGCCAAAGGTGGTAGAAGGAAAGAAATTAATAAAGGGAAAAAATCAAGGAAAAAGAAGACAAATATTCAATAGGCACTTGAAAGAAAGCAAACTAAAAGTGTATTCTTTGAAAAATAAAAATACAAATTGATAAATCTCTGATGAGACTGATCAAGACAAAAGGCACCAAAACCTAATGTCAAGAATGAAAAGGGGGCACGACTACAGGTCTCCCTCAGTCTTTAAAATGATCTTAGGAGGGGCACCTGGGTGGCTCAGTCAGTTAAGCGTCTGCCTTCCGCTCATGTCATGATCCCGGGGTCCTGGGATCAAGCCCCCCGCATCGGGCTCCTTGCTCGGCAGGGAGTCTGCTTCTCGCTCTCCCTCTGCCTGCCGCTTCCCCTGCTTGTGCTCTCTCTCTCTCTCTCTACGTGTCAAATAAATAAATAAAACCTTAAAAAAAAAAACTTAAAAAATAAATAAAATGATCTTAGGAGAATAGTATGAACAATTTTATGCCAATAAATTTGAAAAAAAAAAATCACCTGGATTCCCTGGAAAACCACAACTGTACAAAATCAACACACAAAGAAATAGAAAATACATGAATGGTCTTTTCCCTTTTAACCAGAATCTGTGATTAAAAGTGCTTAAAGGAAGCTCCAGGCCCAGGTGACTTCACTGACAAATTCTGCCAAACATTTAAGGAAAAATTAAGCCAATCTTAATGTAAACATCCATTTGTGATAAAAGCTCTTAGTAGAATTGTAGTAGAAAGAAACTTTCTAACCTATGGGGCGCCTGGATGGCTCAGTCGTTAAGTGTCTGCCTTCGGCTCAGGTCATGATCCCAGGGTCCTGGGATCGAGCCCCTCATCGGGCTCCCTGCTCCACGGGAAGCCTGCTTCTCTCTCTCCCGCTCCCCCTGCTTGTGTTCCCTCTCTCGCTGTGTCTCTCTCTGTCAAATAAATAAAATAAATAAAATCTTAAAAAAAACCTTTCTAACCTAAAAAGTGATATTTTAAAATACTGTATAGCAAACATCACGCTTCATGGTGAAATGTTGAAAGCTGTGTCCTTGAGGCCTGGGTCAGCTTGGCACCGGTAGAGCTGTCACCTTGGGGACTGTCGCAGTTGCTGAGCACAGTGCTGGGGTGGGTACAGGGCCCCGGACTGAGGGAGCGTTACCACATAGGGTATGTCCCACCATGGGACTTGGGCGAGGAAAGCTGGACTTCCCTTGTTCCTGCTGGTCAGCCAGGAGCATGCCTCACCTCTGAAGCCCTCTGCAGCTCCAGAGTCACTTGGTTTTGTTACTTGGCGAATCAGGTTCTTTCTCCTAGGAGTTGAGTTTGTCTTTTTGTGCTGAGCCCAGGGGCAACCTCTTCTGGGCTCCTGGCACTCAGTAGGCTCTTAATAAATCTTATGCAGAATGGACCATCTATTTGTGTCTAAACCATGGCTGAATCCCGGCAGAAAATGAATCCCTCTGCCTAAACTTTTCAGGTGTCGAGCTGCTTCTCCGTCCAGAGCAGGCACCCACTCCTCCCTGCACCTGCTCCCTGCAGCTATTCCCAGAGCTGGCTAGGCAGCCCAGCCAGTGGCTCGATTGGGCCACTTTGAGACTCACCTGAGCCCAAACCCCAGGTATTTCCTAAGGAGCCTGGAGCAGAGACAGCTGCTCTGGGTAGAAGACTTTTTGTCACTGCAAATGTGGGCTGGCGTGCTCCCAGGAGGGCCCTGGCCAAGAGCATAGGATTGCTTAGAGAAGGGGTGCTGTGAAACGTGGCACCAGGGCCCAGCCAGAGCGGCCTGTCGGCCTTTGTGATATCCTGGAGTTACAATGACATGCCTCCCTGTGATGATGGAGCAGAGGTCCAGACAGCATGCTGGCAGGAAGAGTGTGCACATGGTGCCCGGACAATTGCCTGGTTATAGTGTGCGTGCCGTTGGGGCACTTGGCTTTGAAGTACTGTCATCCGCTCTTTGAATTTATTGGCCATACAGTGCTGTGTTCAACTTTAGAAGCTGTCACATCCATCAGATTAAACCCTTTAAATAGCAGCTAGATCTTAGGTTATAAGACACCAGATTTATTTAAACTTCAGATAGTTTTTAGAAAACCTCTTGGTACGATGGAGAGAACATTACCTTAACAAACTTGTCAAATGTTGTCTCTGCCATTCATTACTTGGATGACCATGGGCAAGTTACTTAACCTCCCCAAGCATCAGTTTTCTCAACTAGAGAGATAAAGGGAATGATAGTGATAATAATTACTATCTAATGACAATTACATTATAATTTACCATGTCCACCCCTGCATGTCTGGCCTCATTTGACCCTCACTATAATTCCGTGATGTGTATTTCAGATTCATCACTCTTTTATAGATAAGGCCATTGAGGCACAGAGAGGTTAAGTAACTTGCCCACTGTTGCCCAGCTAGTGAGTAGTAGGTCTGGGATTGGAGCCTGTGTTCCTGTTCCTTACCATGCTTCTAGACTGTCTTGTAGGGAATTGTGAGAATTAAATGTGATCCCATATGGAAAAGTACCTAAAACAAAGTCTTGCACCTTGTAGGTGTAACAGTATGGATCACTCTGCTCACCCCACCCTACCTGGGCAAAGCTGAGGCTTTGGACTCCTGACCATGGTAATTAGGGAAGTTCCAGATCTCTGGCTGTGTGATCTGAACACAGGGTGATGGAAAGGAAGGTGGACTTTTCACCAAGAAGTCAGGGAGTCTCATGTGGCTGTGGATGGGTCGTTGCATCACAATGATTTGTGATCATCAATGTCACAGGGGGTCCTTCAGCTTCCTCCCTCTACAAAGAGGTTAATCGTCCCTTTACCCTTGCCTGGATTTAGAACATTGCCTCATGACCCAGAAAGGATCCCTTTTGTTTATTTGTCTTTACTCTCTCTAGCTGACCCTCACACAGTATCTGAATAAACTGGTCTGAATTTGGGGCTTCGGTGGCTGAGGTGAATCAGTCATGGGTGGGGGGGAAGACAATGCCCAACACAAGTGAAACATGGGGGTAGCTGGGGATGGAGGCAGGTGTCCAGAGTGGATCACTTCCTCTCGTGTCTTACCGTAGGGCCTGGTCCTGCCGGGTGGGTAGGGCAGGCTGGGGCCCGGCGAGCCCAGAGATGCAGGGATTCTGCCCGTGTTCACGTGTTCTCCTCACATGTGCTCTGTCTTCTCTCCACGGGACGAGGAAGATTGTTTAGTAAGGTTATCAGTCTGTTGGTCTAAGAACATGCACTGTTCTCCAGAAAGCTCTTTGAGCTCTTCAGTAAGATGTTGAGAAGGTTCACTTGTTAATGTGAAACACACATTCACACGCATGTAACATATGCATATATATATGTTGTTATTGACTCTTCTCTCACCTCAAGGTGAGAGAAGAGTCAATAACAACATATATACTAAACTTAGTATATATACTAAACTTAGTATACTAAGTTACTTAGTATACTTAGTATATATACTAAGTAAGTATACTTAGTATAC